>NC_081414.1:765684482-765984482 GCF_030272615.1 Cryptomeria japonica
TAGATATTTTCTAGAATTTTTTTGAATTAGTTTACTCTTTTTCCCAATGCATTGAACAAAGAAGTTCATGTTCGATGAACAACCTACATTCATAAGAAATAAAATAAAAATATATTAAAAATTATACTATTTGGAAAAGCTTACAATAAAGACTAAATACTTAAAAATTTTTTTTTCTAAATGAATTCATTTGACCCTCCAAAAGATAATGTAAAATTGGTTTTTTATCAGCATTTGATAGATGCAAAGGAGCCTTTGATCTAACTTTATTCAATTAATTACTTCAAATGGGACCTCTTAAATCTTAAATTATTATATTTTTTTAAAAATGTATGATTTCAACAAAAATTAGGATGTATCAAAAAGTGGGAACCAACATTGTGAGTTCACCCTATTAGAGATAATCTTTCCTTAGTTTTCTCCTGGTCTTGTCTTATACTTTTAGTTCTCTTTCCTATGGCATGGTTCCAAATTATGTCCTTTGTTTGGTTGCTTTTGTATCTCTTTTGGCTCTAGAATCATTCTCCCATCTCACCTCTCTACTTTCATGAACTCTTGTCGTGACTGGTTTGTTGCTTACGGGTATGAGCTAATCATGGATTTTAGTTTATTCTCCAGTTAAAATCTTGATAGGGAAATTCTCTGTTGACTAGCCTTGGCAGAATGGTAGTCTTTGATTATTTCTTCGATAGGGTTTGCCCTTCACATTGGATTGGGTTTGAGACAGTACTCTGGTGGAGGACAACTTTAACATCTAAATTTTCTTACCTTGAGTAGTTTAAGTTTTTGGAATGCCTTCATTGAATCTCTATGGCTTAATTGGTCTCTGATGAGGAGCTTAATGGTAGGACTCTTAGTAAGGAATAATTAGCTTCAAAATGTTTGTAATGAGGATGTTTTAATTTTGCAATTGCGGGTTTATGATGGTAAATAGATGCTACTTGCAAGCTGGCTTTTGGTACTAACCTATATGATTAAGATAGTGGGATAGTTGGAAGGGTTGATCTTTGCAGGTATCCAAATTGAAGAAGTTTGTTTCTGAAGGCAAGACAGTTGATTTGTTCCTTTAAGATGATGTAGTCATCCTGTAATAATCTAGATAGATGTAATGCTAAGATTAATGCTGAATGTATAACTATCTAGAGGCTAATCGTCGCTAAATGTAAACACTTAGTATGTCTCTAGGGATTGTATTCCTTGGGCAAGATCAGAGGTTTTCTTTACTCAGTTCTTTCCTACCCGTGCCCACACTGAATTGGGTTGTAATTTTCTTTAAAAGATAATAAAATTATTCGGCCAATGGCCCATTATTTATCAAAAAAAAAATCCTCTTCTTCATTCCCAATAATTAAATGATTTATAATTATTTAATTATTGTTTTTTCTAAAATCCTTGATTAAATAATTTGATATTATTTAATTAAAACCTTCATAGTCCAATCTTCCTAACTAATTATTCCTCTAAGATTAAATAATTATTTTAATTATTTAATCCCTTTTCTATATTATTCCTAATTAAATGAATTTTTAATTAATTTAAATATCCTCTCATGAGTAGGTGAATAAATAATATAAAACCCACTTATCACTCCACTTACCAAATTTTTCTCCACTCAACTTACATGTTTCTTTTCTCAATTAACTCTTCCACTTTACAAGTTGATTAAGCTCCCCGACTCTACTCTCCAGGATTATGGTGATATTTATACTCTCTCTCTATATATATATACAACGGATCAACAAGTTGATCAAGCTCCCCAATTTTACTCTCTAGGATGATGGTGATATTTATACTCCAAGATCTAACGATATTTCTTTTGAAGAATGGTTGGATATCCTACAAAAATAATGGCGAGCTACTAAGGAACTAAAGTCCCTTAATGATAACTAATTATTTTTTGCTTCATGGTCCCTCATTTTTTGGCTCTCTAGTTATAATGACTTTCTATCTTAATCAATGGTAGAAATGCAACTAGATGTTTTCATATGATAGTTGAGTGTCATGGATTTTAATCAATAGAATTATCTTAAACACCATTCATATCTTCATGTTTAGGTTTTTACACTTAGTTTTATTCATCTTTATTAGTCAAGACTAATATTTATAATCAATAAAAATCATTTCAAAATGACTCCTGCTAAATTATATCAATCTACTTTTTATAACAATAAACTTATACCCAACTATACATGTAGTTTATTGTATAGTGTATCTGTTGCACATGGAAATGTGATCAATAGTCTATTGATATTTAATATCTTAACACTTATCCTATATGAATACTTTCCCCAATGTAACCATATATTTGTATTGCGTAATTATAATATTCAAAATTAGCTTACCATGAATATTTTAGGTGCATGCACCATGAACTACATACATGTGGCCATTGGGTATTGCATTCCAAATTTATTTATACACCATCATCAATAGTGATATATGAAATTTATAATGTGTATAGGTTACCTCATATTCAATGGAGTATAAAGTCTCTATACTCCAAGATAGAGACTTTATAATGTTGCCTCATATTCAATGGTGTATAAAGTCTCTATCACCATATAGGTATTGAAAGATGAAATAAAGTTTGTATAGGTATTGAATAGGTTACCTCATATTCAATGGTTTATAAAGTCTCTATCACCATTGAATTTATTTATAATGGAGTGATAAGGCATTCCAAATTTATTTATACAGCATTGAATATGAGGTAACCTAAAAGATGAAATAAAGTCTCTATAACCATACCATCAATGGTGTATATGAAATTTATAATGTGTTTTTTCTAGCTATAAGAACAAATATGTGGTCAAGGTCCATCCACTACGTTAGAAAGATGATGCCAACATTTTTGTGTTAATAATAATTAATTAAACCATTAAAATATCTTTCTCAAATTCATTTGAATTAAAAGAATTTTTTTTTCTTAATGGTAAATCTAGGTTAATCCAATGAAATGTAATCATATAAGTATAATGATTATTGAAGTTAATCAACTGGTATTATTCATAGAACTAATATAAATATTTATAATTATTTTAAGAAAGCAAACAAGAAGCATGGACTACTTGAATCTAATATTGAAGAATGAGTTTCAAATAACTAAATGTCTAAGATTTTGTAGCTCAAGATCAAGAAATAGGCTTAATACTTTATTATAATTAGAATATTGGTCTCTACTCTAATCGAGATCATGCTCACTTATTTGGTTCTAATTCAATATAATTTATTCTATAGCCACTAGTTTGACCTATAATAGTCTTTAAATTTTTCCACTTCCAAAACTTGAAAAATAAGCATAACCACAATAGTTTATCTCATTCTTGGAAAAGTATCAAAAATTTTCATTTAATGGTCTGTATTTTTTTTTTTTTGGAATGAAGTTGCTTTTATTGGAAGGTGACTCAAAAATCACCTTCAAATAAATGTGAGCATTCATTCAAAGTTTGTAATAGAAAATGACCTCCGAAGGAAGGTCGTTTGCATAAAAGGATAAAATGACCTCAATTCAAAGGTTTCTATCACTTTTCATGGAGATGACCTTAATTTGAAGGTCCTTTTCTTGTGACACCCCTCTCCTACCACACTATTTATATTTTTGAAGGATTTCATATTGATCATAAAATTATAACTATAACTCATCATATATGAAAAAGTTATATTAAATATAGAGTATAATTAGATTTAAAATAATTATATTTAAATACATTAAATTAATACAATGAATCCCCAAACATAATCAATTAACTAAATTTATTAAATTAAGTTAATAGTTTAAACAATGAAAAGTTAAATGTAACCGATTAATTTAGCTTTTATTAAAATTGGTTGAATATTACAGATAATCAAAAGTTAATGTGAATGGAAAATTAATTTTAATAGATTTTGGAAGAGAAAGTTTCTATTCAAGAAAGGTATCAATTATTCCTAGGAAGGGATAAAATTTAATGAAGGAAAAAGCTGGGTTTTTTCTTAAAATGTTACTAAAACCATGTGAATTTAGAATAGTTTCTATCACTAAAAAATCAACCTTATATTTATCCTAGAAAAGTCTAAATGCATGGGGAAGGATGAACGGATTTCACAGAAGAAAGATGGGAAGAGATTTTTTGAACTGGGGATTTTCATATGTTTGTGTGAGGGTGTTCCATGGAGGAGGAGCGAACCCTACCAATTTGTAACTGGTGATAATGGAAGTGACTCAAAGCCAAAACCAAACATGAGATGGAAGGTTTTCTACAGATAGGAGATTGTTGAAGAGCTCGGCTAGACCGAGAGCTTTAGATCGTGTTTTCAAGCTTGGGTGCATTGCATTTTTCAGGTAGGCGAGAATCTCCTCTGAGCATGTTGTGTGGATTTCTTTTCTTATGTCTTTGTGCTCATACAGATTACAAGAATAAAATTGTTCGTGAATATGCTTTGGTTTGGTCTTTTATGAGTAGATGCTTTTATGATTTATTGTTTTAATCTTCACACTGTCTTGAGATTTATAATTAAAAAAATTCATTCTATGCTGATTTTAATGACAGTAAATTCATGGCTATCTGTTCTTTTTCTTTCTGAGTTATCTTGGAGCATCCTATAAAGAGGACAATTATTGCCTATCGTTCTTGTGACAAATTTATCCTCTGCGTGTTGTACCTGTGCGCTTCCTGTATCTTCCTTGTTGGATTGGCCTATTGGATCTGCAATTTATTTTAAGTTTTATTTAATTAATTAATTAATTTATTCTTTGGTGGGGTGGCATTTGTTGTTTTTCCTCCACCGTGTATCTTCTTTAAGCATGGGTTCCTTTTCCACGTAGGGTGGGAGCTTCCCACCTACATGGGGGGAGGGGGAACCTCTCTCCCACACAGCGTGAGAGTTCTTCACCTAAATGGAAAGGAGATCCCTTAGCCACGTAGAGTGGGACTCCCCACCTATGTGGGGTGGTCTCCCCACCACCACCGCTAGGGTGCTTGCACCCAGCCAGTCCAAAACCACTCAGTCGTAAAAAAAAAAAAAAAATAGTGTATGAGATAGTATTGTCTGAATAATAATTTGGTTTTTAGGGCTCTGCCATATAATATTTTTGTACACATTTATTGTTTGCATAATTAATTTTTCTATTAGTGTTATAGGGATTCCTGGATAGCTAGTTGTAGGTCTTAAAAGTTTCTGAGGAATGCATCTGTTAACGTATTTATAAATGCAACAATCTTAAGGAGAAAATATTGTGGGAATCAATCATTAGTATGCCTTAATGTTTTGCAAAAGAATGCTTTAATTTCATTGAAGCTATGGATATATTATTGTTTAGGGTGGAATAATAATGTGAATGTATTATTAGTGTGCTGAGTGATCTGTAAAGTCTTTAATTTTCTTTGAGCAAAGAATTTCAATAAAAGTTGTTTATTTACTCAATTATATATATACCTATCATGATAGCATAGTTTAGTGAACTTACCATGTAGACATCATTAATACATGCCCCAAAGCTTAATTGGAACAAATCCACAGACATAAAACAAAGAAAAGGATATCATGAACCATCCTGGCTACTCTAATCACTTGTGGATATCCTAGAGTAGAAAAGGAACTTGATATATAAAGCAATAATTTGACCAAGTGCCTATGAGACAAACAACATCTTCTTGTCAATGATATATGTCACCATGTCTTGTTTTTAAGGAAGGATGCATCCTTGTTTAAGACAATTTCGTGTATGATAGTTGGTCATCTTGTATGTAGCTCAAAATGTTGTTTTGTATCTGACTAGATGTTTATGTACAATGAACAAGTTTATTGTAATAGTTTTGATTGATTTTTATGTTTTTCTAATATTTTTGGGCCTTTGAATTATTTTGAATGTTTTTCGATTATTTCAAGACATTTTTCGAATGTTTTTGTTATTTTTGAATGTGTTATGAATGTTTTGGATTATTTCAAGATATTTTTTGAATGAGTAACTCGGTGAATCACCGATATTTAGAATCCACTCCCATCATATAGTAAAATGTTGCCCCTAGCTAGCGTGAAAGCGTGATATGGGATGCATGAGGCAATAACCTTGATTATAGATCAATAACTATCCACAGTAGATCTCTGATTTATGAGCGGATGCAATAAATGTGATTGCAACAAGTTCGAATGAAAATGGAGATACGACCTTTATGAATGACACATGTTTACCAAGTTTTCACCATGATACTTATCTAAGGAGTCATCAAAATAGTTTTCACCGTTTGGATGAATGATTTTTCTTTACTATTTTCTTGATTTTCCCATTTTTTTTGTACTTTTTAAAGGATTTTTTCTAAATGTTTTTAGTATTTTCTGATATTTGATTGGCTTGATTCTTTGCACAACTTATGTATGAAACTTTTTGAGATGCATGTTGATTGGATCTGCCAATGGTTCTCCTTTTGAAGTTGCTAGCTAATATGCCCGAGAATCGAAGAGTGCACTGATGATATATGGGGCCAACCAATTGGATTCAAATTTTCCCCGATGTTCTCTATTTGCTTGATTGCGAGGATTTTCTATGAGAACAAGATCTCCTGCCTCAAATGTTCGAGGTTTGACTCTATAATTGTAACTTCTGCTCATGCACTGCTGATATGCTTTTAGGTGATTGTAGGCAACTTGTCGCTTCCCATCAAGCAGTTCCAAGTCCTGAATATGTGAGACCCGATACTCTTCATCATTAATTAAATTATGCAAGGAAACCTGTAGGGATGGTAATTCTACCTCAATAGGAAATATAACCTCTGCTCCATATACAAGCGAGTATGAGTTTGCGCTTGTAGTGGTTCGAATGTTAGTTTGATATGCCCATAGTACTGGATTCAAACGAATGTGCCAATCATGACTGACATCATTGACCGTCTTCTTCAGGATCCTCAACATGTTCTTGTTTTAAGCTTCTGCTTGACCATTTCCTTGTGGGTAATATGGGGTGGAGAAACGATGTTGGATATGAAGCTTCTCATAGAGTTCTTGGACATCCTAATTCTTTAAAGGAAGTTCCTTATCTGTGATGATGGACATGGTACACCATACCGATAGATGATGTAGTTCAAGATAAAATGAAATGATCTTCTTGCCGGTTACATGGGTAAGTGTAAAGGCTTTGATCCACTTGGTGAAATATTATGTGGTGCTAATGATGAAGTTATGACCATTGGATGAAGATGGATGGATTTTACCCACAATGTCTAGTCCCTATTGACAAAAGGGCCATGGTGTTGCGATGGGTTGTAGTTTTTGTGCTGGTGCATGTATGAAATTTCTGTTGACTTGGCACTTTTTGCATTTTCTGACAAAGTAGTTGGAGTCTTCTTCCATGGAGGGCCAATACTATCCTGCCCTCATGATCTTTTAAGCCAATGAAGGTCCACTTGAATCAGCCCTACATATATCTTCATGTACTTCTTCTAAAGCTGTGGTCACCTCACCTTTCTCTAAACATTGGAGGAGAGTACCATTGATACTTTGTCAGTATAGGGTTTCGAAAATGATAGTGTATTGAGAGAATTGGTATATGAAGGTTGTTCATTGATTGTTTGATTGGTTTGGTGGAAGGATTTGATCGCGTAGGTAAGCATAAAATCACCACACCATGGGGAATCGGGACCGATGAGTTGACATACCATCTTGGATTCCAAAATATCATAAGCAGGGATCCAAAGTTGTTTAACTAAGAACTTGTAACGTGTTGAGTTATGTGGAAGATCAAGGAGAGAGGATATTGTGGCCATTGCATCTGCTGCTCTATTTTGATCTCGAGGAATCTACTCAAAAGTGATAGCTGTGAATAATTATTTGAAGATATCAACCATTTTCTTATAAGGCAGGAGCTTATCATCCTTAGTTTGGTGTTCATCATTGACCTGGCAGATGATTAGTTGTGAATCGTCATAAACTTGTAGCTCCTTTAAGTTCCATTGTACGACCATTCTTAGTCCTTTGATTAAGGCTTCATAATTTGCTATGTTGTTTGTGCATGGGAATGTAAGCCGATATGGTTTTGGAATGCTATCACCTTGAGGCGTGATGAAAAGAACGCCAACTCTTGAACCATGTCTAATGTATGACCCATCAAAATATAACTTCCATTCCTGTGTTGGAACGACTATGTAGATTTCCTCATCGAGAAAATTTGAGATGAGAGGATGATCTTCTATGATTGGTGTTGTGACCAATTGATCTGGAATAACTTTCCCTTTGATTATTTTTCAGCCCACATACTCTATGTCAAATTTGCTAAGAAGCGTAATCCACTTTGCCAAGTAACTTGTTAGTGCTTCTTTATTGGGTAGGTACTTGAGGGGATCTATCTTGGAAATGAGTTGTATGTTGTGTGTTAGCATGTAATGCCTCAGTTTGGTGGCTACTAAAATCATGGCTAAACAAGCTCATTCAATAGGGATATAATTGAGTTGATACCCTACCAGTGTTAAGGAAATGTAGTATACTACACATTCTTTGCCTTTTGCATTATATTGTGCTAGTAGTACTGCTAAGGCCGTAGTTGTAACTGATATGTATAATAATGATGGCATGTCTAGAGATGGTGGTGTTAGTAATGGTGGCATAATCAAGTAGTCCTTTAACTGTTGAAATGCTTGCTGACAATTCTCTTCCCATTTGAAGCAGGCATTGTTATGGAGCAAATTTGTAAAGGGGTGACATTTATCGACCAATTGTGCAATGGACTACCAGACTGATTGTAGCCTTCCTTGTAATATATGCAATTGACTGATGTTCTTAGTTGGTGGCATTCCCATGATTTCTTTTACCTTTCCTGGATCCACCTCAATTCCTTTATTTGAGAAAATTGATCCTAGGAGCTTCTGAAGGTTACTCCAAGAAAACACTTCTTTGGATTTAGGCGTACATTATAATGCTCTAGTTTGGTGAAAATTTTGCCTAGCACAATGAGGTGAGCCTATCGTGTTAATGGTTTAGCTAGTAAATCATCCACACAGTCTTCCATTAGTGTATGCATCATGTCATGGAAGATGGTACTCATTTCCCTTTGATATGTAGCTCTTGCATTCTTGAGACTGAATGACATCACATTCCAACAGTATGCACCCCATGGGCATGTAAAATTTGTTTTGTGTTAATCCTCTAGGGCGATATTGATCTGGTTGTATCTTGAAAATCCATCTATGAGTGATAGCATGGAATGTCTTGCTATGAGGTCCATGATCATATCAATGTTTGGAAGAGGGAAGTTATCCTTAGGACATGCCTTGTGTATATCTCTAAAATCCATACAGATATAGATGCCCCTAGTTGGTTTTGCCACTAGTACAAGGTTAGAGATCCATTTTGCATAATTAGTTGGACTAATGAAACCATCTAATAGTTTCTTGAGTCCTACTTTTACTAACAATGCAATCTACGGATGCATCTTTTTGAGCTTTTGTTTTACCGATTTGGCTCCTTCTGCTACTGTCAAATGATGCTTTACTAGCTCTGGATCTAGTCCTGACATATCTTCATATGACCATGCAAAATTGATTTGTCTCTTTTGAGAGAACTCTATAAAATTTAGATCTTCGGCTGGAGTCAGTGATTCTACTGATTATATTACATGTGGATTTTATGGTGCCCCCAGATTGAATTCCTTCGTTTCTTCGATGAGAATAGATGATCTCTCCTGATTAGTGCTGAAGGGGAGAATGTCAAACCTTCCATCCTCCAGTGCCTCAGAGAGGTTTTCACCTTTGGATACATCCTTTGTTTTTACTCTTTTGGTCTCTACAAGTGCCATAGTGTGATTTTCACTTGAGGATCTTATTTTGATCTTAATATTTTTGCAACTGAAAGGTTTGGCATTGTCTCCAAAGTAAGCCATGTTGTTAAGTTCAATAGCGAATTTGGCTTTGTGATCCTCACTTAGTATGTTATCCCATAATTCAAGAAAGTCTATGATCACATCATCATTTTGGAAGTTGTTAAGGTGTGGGTATCTTGTTGGTCCCAATCAATGAGTTCGGGGTGAATAATTAGCATTGATTCATCAATTAGGTTAAGTTCAAAGGATGTGTTGGTTAGGGTAAGAATGGGGTGAAGCCAAAGAACCCCATTCGTATTCATGTGAATCCGTATCAGAATCACTTGGTAGAACTCTGTCACTATATGTTATAGGGATGTCAACCGATGTGAAAGGTTTGTAGATAGTTGCTATAGGGGTTTTCTATATTAGAATTGTTGATGTTGCTTGGGTGTCTAAATTGGACAAGAGTTTTATCCTGGGAGTGACAGTTTGGTGGGCAACATTACTCTTTCGCTTACTTGTTGTATGGAGAGAATGCAATTGAGAAGTGGTTTTGTGACTGGAATTTTCTGATCTTTTAGGTTGATTTGCAATGGACACTATGGACTACTTCTAGAAGGGGTGATCTTAGAAGTGGTCTGTTTTAGTTTGCATGGAATCCTAAGCTTAGAAGAGTCTCATCAACCAGGGTTGAATCCAAGTCCAATTTCAAACAAGGGTGATATTAGAAGGGTCTTTGTAGAGCCATCATGCCAAGTCTTCATCAATAGTTTCATGTTCTTGTGATTAACCTGGGATGAGTCCATCAAGTGTAGTAGTGTTGGATTCCATAAGAGACTTTAGTGACATTTGTGGTTTACCATGAGTCCTAGGTGAGAGGGGTAGTTGGCCAACATAGAAAATCTGACTAATATTATACTCTCCTAGGCCTTCATCCTTTACTTTCATTTTCAAATTCTCTTATTTCTATGTTTATGTATTAATCCCTCAATGTGGAGATGGGCATTATGCGGTTGTTGATAGGATGCATCATCATTCTAAGAAAAAAATGAGACTTCCAAACAGGGCTTGAAATTGATTTGTATCGAGGTTGGATGGAACTGATGCTTCTTGAAGAGCTTGGTCCAAGATGGTTTTATGTGAGGGTGATAGGTGTAAAAGATCTAGTATGGAAACGAGTGATGGCATCTTATCCACCTGGTCCACAAGGTTATAATGTTTGGGCACGTATGCTGCTGTAGATGGTACTCCTTGTACGATAATCGTGCTATGACGAGTAACAATGTTGCATGCAGGATCTTTTCCTTTGATTGCAATGATTGCAACTTATTCATTGGTATCATAAAGGTTGTTGACAGTATAGGTATATGGTGCACGTGTATTGTTCATCATGTTATCTTGATTCTTACCTTGATAGGAGAGACCTCCTTTCTCATATGATGGGAGTGGATTTTTAAACATGGTATGATCAATATTGGAAGTTTTTGCATTGTGACCATCCACTTCTATATCACCTCGACCAACAAGGTCTTGAAAGATATCTTTTAACTGATGGAAGTTGTTTTTTTTGTGTCCTTTTCTTTTATGAAATTCAAAATACTCATTATCTCTCCACCATGACGGTTTAATTTGGGGTTCATAGATTGATGTTTTAGGCAATGTGATGAGATCGAAAGATATGAGTTGTCATAATATCTTTTCAAGAGGTTCTCCCATGAGTAGGTGAATAAATAATATAAAACCCACTTATCACTCCACTTACCAAATTTTTCTCCACTCAACTTACTTGTTTCTCTTCTCAATTAACTCTTCCACTTTACGTACCTAACTCAGGTCTCTCTCTCTCTCTCTCTCTCTCTCTCTCTCTCTCTCTCTCTCTCTCTCTCTCTCTCTCGTGATCCTATCCATTGATCTCCTGAAATATGAATTGAACTTGGCCCTTCATCTCTTTCAAATCCTCTATAAATTCAAATCTCTTCTCTCACTTTTGGACAACCACATCTTCAATAACATTTTTTATTTACCATCGCATCACTTTGATCCTTTGATTTTGCATTAGTGCACATTGATTAAAATCTAAGATTATTTTTTATAATGTTAAGAAGAACAATGGAGGCTACATGAGGTGGGTGGAATTGGATTTCAGTTTGCACTTTGTTTCAATTGCATTTGATTTCATTTTCTTCATTGGATGAGAACTAAAAATATCAAAAAAATCCTCATTATACCCGATTTTTTTTGCCAAAATATCCTATCTTTTTAAAAATTCATTGACTGAAATTTTTAACCTTTTTTTTGCATTTAAATCATATTTAAATTGCAACCACGGTCTTACACAAACATTTTCCCTAAAATAAATCCATTCCATTTGGTATTTATCACCCTTTTCTACCCATGCAACCAAGAAAACCAACAGATGCAACCTTTTCCAATCAACAACTGATTAACAAGAAAAACCACATTTTCCAACCATCATGCACCTTGACAATGATAAGGTTGCTTTAGTGGCAACATGTGTGCTTCAAAATCCATGAATACCTTCCTACAACACTTTGCTAACCAAACAAATTTCAACAACATCACATGCCTCCCTACATCAATAGAGGAGGAACAAAAAATTACTTGTGTAGCTTAGATGATCTTCAACAACAACAAATGCTTTTCAGAGCATAATAACACTTCCAAGACAAATTCCATCTTCATTAGTAGCACTGCTATCTTTGGTAGCCAAGTATACCCTTCACAATAGCTAGCGAGAGTTCAACAACACTATAACAACATTACATTAATACTTGAACTTCCTTGCAATAAGTAAAGACAAATTTTACCTCTACAAGCATTGTGGAAATGTTTGTGATCATCACTAACAATTTCACAGATATATACTCCTCATAAACTCATTGTAAATTCATTTTAGCAATCAATACATTACTAAAAGTAATTTGCAACTGCTCTATAACACTGTCCTAATTACGTGGCCAACTTAGAACCATCTCATTCTGAGCCACTCAACTCAATTCCAAATCACTCCATCTATAAATGTTGCTATGATTTTTATAAATTTAAAGGCCTGCATGGTGTTGCATTTTTAATCAATACTTCCTATTTGTTCTTAGGACTCTTATCCATCTTGATTTTGACATGTTTGAGTGTTTAAACTTTAGAAAAAAAAAATGATATTCTTTTAAATTTTTCCTTCCATGTTGAGTTGAATTTCAATTTTACTGTTCTATTATTATCACCTAAAATATTCTCAATACATGTCTATTTTCTATATAGTAAATCTTCTTGGATTCTTCTCAATTCAATCAAGACTGTTTTTTTCTGGTTATTTTTATCAACTTTGTTATTAACATGTGACTTTGATAGCATCAATATAAATGAATCACCAACCAATTATAACAAGTTCAGCCTATCAAACCAGAATAAAAAGTTAGTTTGGTTATGTTGATATAAATGAATTAATTCTCACGATACTTATTATATTGGCAACATACTCATTTTCTTAGGGGTAGAGAAATAGGAGACCAATCATCAGGTTAGGGGCCATTATAAAGTTCCCTTGCATGGAGTCCATCATTTTAATTTTTCCAAGGCCCGTATATAATAGTAGGGTGGAGAAAGAAAGAGCAAATCCAAATCTAACCCTAACCATTATAAAGGTAGGGCAACTAAAATTAAGGTAAAGGATCCTATCCAAAGATAGAATTGGTAGTGTATCATCTTTGGTATACTTGTCATGCCCCTGTCAATGACATCAGATCACAATCCGTTTTAAACCATGGTTGGTGCAGGAGCACTCGGGTTTATTTGCAATCAACACCAACCAAAAAAGAAAAATATTTCCAGTTTATATCCTGATTTTAGTTTTGGTGTGCTTGGTCAGGCTTCACTCTAGTCAATTTTGTAAAGTTTGTATCTCTCCATAACAATGATGACTGTAGAAGTTGAAAGGGAAAGTATAAATGAAGAGGAGTATGTTTGCAGAAGATGGCTTGTACATAATTTTCCTTCATTCAATGTTGTAGCAAACTCACATCCGTGAACTATTTGACAAAATGCTTCATCAAAATAAACTCTCATGTATGACAATGATTAGAGACGATGCACAAAATAGATTTGTTGATAAAGCTTTAGAAACTTCAAGCAAATCTAATTGGCAGGTGTAAGGCCAAATACCCTGAATTTTCCCAACCACCTTGCAGCCTGTACCAAATTCTTGTAGTAGCCGATTAAATTTCAATTCCAAGCATAAATAGGGAATAAGAGAAAAGGTGCGGTGAGACAACATGGGCAATGTAACCAAAGCGACCTAAAGATATAATGATATCTTCGAAGATCGAGCCAGGGGAATTTGGAAAGACATCGATTAAGAGGAAGCAATAGAAAACATATCACATTTCTTTGAATGCGATATAAATTAGCCAGTGGATATTATGGATAAAAGGGGAGAAAGGACTGCATTTTGATAGGGGGAATTGGTGGGCTATGGAATGAGAGGAGTGTGTAAGCAATGAACGTGCATTGAGAAAAGCCTACGTACAAACGTTTGTTGTAATTTAAATTTATACTAATTGAATTGGATGTAAATAGAAGTGTATTTCCTTATTTCCATCTATAAACAGACAGTCTCTATTTCTACAGTTATGTTTTGAGTGTTGAGTTTTGAAAATTGGAAGGCAAGGGAAACTTTTTTTCCTTCTTGCATCAAATGGTTGTGAAGAAGCATGTGTGGGTTGTTGTAGGTGGAAGAAAGAAGTCTTGACCAATGAGAGATTGAAGTCATAATTAAAAGAGTAATAGAGATGCTACCTTGAAGAGGGATGCCCAAAATTGAGGAGGTGTTGGAGTGATTTCGAGAGATGATACGAAATGATATCAGAAATGAGGCGAGATCAGATTCAGGAAATGAAAGAGGATATGTAAGTGATGAAGGAAGTGAATTGGAAGAAAAAGAACACGAAAAAGAAGAGAACAACCTATAGATCCTGGAGATGAAATATTTTGAGGATTCTTTCGATAATCACAAAAAATAACAAAATGGAAGTGGCAAACTTTTTTAGAACATTAAATCCAGATCAGTTGATTGATTGGATAGATGAGCTGGAAGAATACTTTGAAGTGGAAATCTATATGTCCTCTCTTGATATTGAAGATGGTTCCTTTTGAGCTAGAGCTCTATGTGGTTGTTACCCCCTCTCTTCACCTCTTTTGATTTATAAGGATTCTATATTGGGGGTGGTTAATAAAGGTCATTATCTTCCTTCAATTAGTTTTTTGGAGTAGTCCTTCACTTTCCTCTCAGCCCATATCATTTCAAATTCTCTTACGAGAGTTCCTATGGTTAGTAATGGGTTTGTTGTGGAGGAATATCCTAAATCCCCTTCCGCTCTCATCTTGTCCCCATCCTTTGATAATGGACTAAAGAATACCATATGTTAAGTATACTAGAATACTGAGAGGAGGGTCAATCATTATTTAATCAAACTTAAACCCTTTAGCATAAACTAAAAAACCTTATTAAAATTAGATCAACAATAATGAAACACAACATATCATAGTTGCATAATAGGCACATGATTTACATGGAAAACCCAACAAAATAAAAACCATAGTGATCAATATTCTTGGATCTATTGTCCAAATCCAACCTCACAATAATATAAACACACTTACAACTTTATTTTAGGGCTACAACCCAAGGAAGCTACAACTCCTTGAATCATAATTTTTATGTCTACAACTAAAGAAAACTTTCAATACTCCCTTGTAATAATAACACTTACAAAATAATGATTCAACCTTAGATCAACATGAATAATTGATTTAATTTCACCACAATAACTCTATAAGAACACATTAGCTACTTTCGGCTCACTACCTCAAGCACACTTCTAGGTCTATTCAAATTTAGCAACCTTAAACTCACTACCTCTAGTATGCATTAGTGGTTTCTTCACACATTTCCATAATAACACTTAACCACACATCATTTCCTATGAATCAATCTTTAATTTATTTCCTGTAAAAACCCTCAAAATAATGATTAGGTCGGTCTCAAAGAAGCATATAGATAAAACATGTAGCATCACACGAGTTAGCCACACAACACATAAGCCAAGAGGGATAGCTTGTTGTAGATCAATGAAAGGTTTAATTAGGGCTAAAAGATATCACAATACATCTTCCAAACCTGTTCAAATGCATAGAACCATGACATAAGCTCAAACCTTCATGTTGTCATCTTTCACATCCCTTTACAAATGGTAATTTTATCAAATGAAATAATCATTTCATTCTTCAATAAATATAGTGTTGAACTAAAATTAATGAGAAATATATCTTATTAGAACAATTCATCACTTATGGTGCAATGGGTATGTTGATAAACTCTATCTAGAAGCACACCTTTTAGTGAATTTAAATTTTTCTTTACGCTAAGTATGTATTAGTCTCTTATGTTTTCTAATTACATTGATGTCGCTTATGAAAAAATATCACCAATTAATTAGAATTTGGGTGGATGTTTTTCTAATAAGGTTTTATGTATATTTTTTTTATAGGGATTGGGTTTTATTGATCGATGTAATGTATTCCCAAGTCTTTGACGTTCACATGTTGTAGGAAAAATTAAGATGAAATTTTCAATAAACGAATGGAACAAGTTTTTGTTTGAATTGAATATATTATTATTCAATCAACTAATATGTTTTTCAAAGCTATAAGATTTCCACAATCCATTCAAATCTTGTATGCAGTTTCTAGGTTTGATTGTGTGAGAAATTTTGAACCATCAATGTTTCGAATCACACTCCATGATTCATCACAAGGAACATAAGGAAAGAAAAAATAACATAAAACCTCCCTAATATGGAAATAAGACGAAAAGAAATGCTACCCCAAAAAATCTAAAAAATAAAAAACTACAAAAAAGTGAAAGAACAAACAAGTTAAAATTAAAAAAATCAAAGAAAAATAACTAAAGAGCACCTATGCATAAACAAAAAAAATAAACAAGTAAATAAATAAATATAAAAATATATATGAGAGTAAATCTATATAACTCTATAAATAAATCAAAATTTAAATTTCTTTCAAACACAACAAGAAAATACACCAATCAAAATATTGAAAAAAATGCAAAATAAAAAGGAAACACCAAAAACTTCTATATATGTATGTATGTATGTATGCATGTATGTATATGTATATGTGTATGTATATGTGTATGTGTGTGTGTATACGTGAATATGTATATGTATATATATGCATATGTATATACGTAATACATTTTTTCTTGCCAATTTTTAGATTAACGAAAGTACTAAATTTAGAAAAGGGTTTAATTATTCCTATCAGTTTTACACTAGAATGTTGTAACAACAAGATTTTGTAGTTATTTATTTTTTATTTTTGAAACTTATAAAGATATATAACTAACCAAAGATCCACATAAGTTTAATATGATTTTTATAAATTAATCATAAAAACTTATGATTTATGTATTCTTATTATTAAGTATTATTATTTTTCAAAAGATGTTTATTCCAACTATAATTAATATAATAAAAATATTGTTTAGAAAACATAATAACAACATTAATGATATAATCAAATATTTATTATGATTATTGAACAATATACAAGTAAAAGTATTATCAAATGTCCTAATAGATTCCTTATATTATTAATTCGTTCACCAATGTGATCTTCTGTTTTTGCGTTGGGCAATGACACTGAACAAATCATCTTGCTACGAGTATTAGTGCTATAGAATTGTAAAAATCAGCTTACCACGCGCAGCTCATGGATACAGCTTGAGCATCTCGTGGCCCATGGGTTGGAGAATCGTGACATTGCATTCAAATGAAGTGATTTAAAGGCTCCACAACTACAACACCTTTAGCTTCCAACACTAGAGAGAACGACAACTAACCAAAACTCAAAAAGTATCTATCCAGCATAGAATGGTGTGACAGTCCCTTAACAGGCCCTTTTGGTGCCTGCACAGACATTTTCGTGTAAATCTACATCCTACGAAAAAGACTTTTTTTGGGCAACATCTATCCAGCAAACTACATGCCCATTTCACTGTAAAACAATAAATAAAAACTGGAATTTTTTCATGAAATCTCCATCGAGCAAGCTGGATGAACAGTACGGCATTGAGAATGTACGTTAGTTGATTAATTTACAATATATGCTGCCGTGTAAGCAACCTAAACATTGGAAACGATCATCATATAATTTAATGTTGCAATGAATCACCGCTTTGAGTTGTTACTGAAAGCACCTTTTAAGTGGAGCCGGAGAAGCAAAGGAAAAGCAGCACAGCCAATGGCTAAGGGAGTTCTACACTCTTGTTGAATTGCCTTAAACTGCAGCGTGTCGAAAGGCTTTCTAATATGGAGAACGCATGTATTGAAACGGCCTTCTTTGAAGCCTGTGAAAGTGGTGATATAGCCCAAGCCAAAATGCTGCTCGCACTCAGAGTTTTCGATCCCACTAGACTAGTTAGTAAGAGGACGCCAGAGGGAAGAACATGTTTACATCTTGCAGTACTTGCAGGAAGTCCAGGTTATTATCTTCTCGCAGTTAGTTTTTCAAATTTCAAGCTTTATTTACTTGCTTTCCGCGCTAAACTATTCCATTCATGAAATGCAGATTTGTTAAAAAAATTTAAACTGCGACAATTCATCAACGAGGTGGACAATCGAGGCGACACGGCCTTGTATTTAGCTGTCTGGAAATATCGTCTAGATCTGGTGACACTATTGTTAGATGATAAGGCTGATTGTAAGGCTGTTTTGAGCGTGAAAAATAACAGGGGAGAAACTCCGCTATGCATAGCAGTAAAGTTTGGATCCCTGGATGTTGTGAAGAAGTTGATAGATCATGAACCGGAGGCCGTCCAAAAATTATGTAAAGATGTCAAAATTTTGCATCTTGCTGTGAATCTTAACCGAGCCAGAATTGTTGGATTTTTTATTAAAAAAAGTGTAGTTATAAAAAACAGTGGAATTCTCAGAGAGCTTATCAACCAACGTGCTGAAGTCCCTGGCATAAAGCGAGCTGATAATGAAGGTAATCGTGATATGAAGGTTTCTGTTGATTTCTCATTTAAAAAGGTGGAGTTGTCGGACCTTAATGGCCAGCCTAACAGCCAGGCAATTGTTCAAGGAGATACGCCCTTACACATTGCAGCAAGGAACAAAAGTGAGCCTGTAAGTTTTCTGTTTTGGATTTTAAACTAGAAAGCTAATATTATACCAGGCGCTTTCATAACAGGACATATACTATTTTAAAAATTAGATAAATATATCATTAAATTTTAGTTAGTAGAAGGGTATTAAGTTTCTTTGTAGAATAAGTACTCGTATTTCCTTTTTTCAGTTCCCAGAAGCACAAGCTTTCCAAGTTATACATGAATTTTAGATTATCAGTCGGGCCAGTCAACCGTTTTTATTTATCATTAGGAAGTAAATTAGCCTGGTTCTCATTTAATGATATCTTTTTGTTTGGGCGTAGATTGTGGATACGCTGCTAAGGGTGCCTGGGGTGAACCAGCATGCTCTAAATAGTGAGGGAAAAACACCGCTGGATGTTGCAAGAGAAGTCACGGAGTACTACGAGTCTTTCAGGATTATAAAAAAGCTCACAGATTATAAACCCAGTCCCAAGCCATTCATGTACTGTGCGCCAGAGGTGAGCAAAGAAAAGCACAAGAGAGCCACGGATATGGTTAACAAAACCTTCGATGACAGACGCAATACTGAACTGGTGGTGGCAGCATTATTGGCCACCATGACATTTACGGCTGTGTTCACGGTTCCAGGTGGCTCGTACCAGGATTCTAATGATGAGAACCGAGGGACCCCTATTCTCCTAGCCTATTATATGTTTAAGCTCTTTATTATTTTCGACTGCATATCCTTCTTTCTATCTCTCTTCGTTTGTATAATGTGGCAAATGGCTTCAGAGCTTACCACAGAGGACAAGATGTTGTTCATTACCGTCAGTGGTTTGTTGACCTGCCTCAGCTTTGGATTCAATTCTTGCCGTTTTATGGCTGCAGTGCACACGATATTGGCACATAAAGACATGACCCTCGCTTGGGTGATTTTGGGTATTCTCTTATTCATCGAATTCTGTGTTATTATTGCATTTATCCATCAATCGGTAATGTTTGCAGTGGGGCGAGCTAGATTCCACCGTTTGTGCGGTGTACCTCGTCTACTGGATAGTATTGTTGAAGGTGTATGGGAAAGAGCAGAAAGTTTTGGGGTTCTCAAGATTATTCGCTCACTAGAAGAAGCTTCCCATAATGCAGTCGAAGGAGATGTTGATGAAGCTTCCCATAATGCAATCGTTCCGATACGTTCCTGACCTTCATCCCTGTAGCTCAACAATCTGTTTACTTCTTGCTGTACAACCTTCACTGTTTACTCTCTCCATTACATTGCAACCATCACCGTACTCCTCTATAGGGTGTGATTATTTGTGGGCATGTAACCTTAATAAATCTTTGTTATGCATAATGTAAGGATGTTTAATTATTAAAATCAGCATTATCCGTGTTTTTTAATGCATTGGTGAGGGAAAGGGTCTCACATTTTTATTATTGGACAAAATATTGTAAAATATAAATACCTAGATTATACTATTCAATGTTTGTTACATCATCTCTACCAACCCTATTCTTACCATGCTTTTATGTGTTAAGTTTTATGGAGTTCAATCATAATAATGGATATAAGAGTGTTGGTGTGAAAGGGATATTTAATCATAATAATGGATATAAGAGTGTTGGTGTGAAAGATATATTTTATCTAGCTATTTTATCATTAAGGTTTCATTCACACTAGTTACTTAAGATTATTTAAGGTATAGATAGAATACTTATTATGTTTCAAGTCATCTGATTAAAGGACACACCATAATATTATGCAATCATATGTCTTACCTTGGTCCATATAAATAAGGGGTTCCCTTTTTAATCTCAATCAATCAATTAATTGTAAGTAATTTATAATTTACATCTTTTCATAAAACATCATCATTGTCTTATACTTGATCTCTCTTATTTTTTCATAGAAATTTCCAAATCTTGGGTGTCTACAATCATTAGTGAAATCTTGCATAATATAGAGAATTACATACCAACTCTTATCTAGTATGAAAGGTTGTGGGATTTCTTCTTGTTAGTCGTAATTCAGAACTGTAGGTTGCAAATTTTGGTGAATCTAGGAAAGTTGAGTATGATCTTCTCTTGCATCAAATGGTGATCTAAAAAATTAGAAAAAAATGATAGAAATATTAGATTGGAGGTTCCTCTTTGTGGTTTCATATGGTAGAATCATTTGAAGTTTGTTAATGCAAATATGAGCTTCCTATTTAGTTTAGAGTGTCCAAAAGATTATTTTTTCTCTTTATTTTGTCTAAATTAAAAATTTGAGGCTATATCTACAAGGGATTAAAGTTTGCAAGTTTGATGTTAGGTCCAAAAATAACTATAATTTTAAAATTTTTTGAGTCAAAATAGATCAGCCACCACATCCACAAAGTCTAAGAATCATAAGATTGGTCATCAAATCATTGATTTAAGGCCACTTTTTGTTGGGCCCTCATAAAAAATTGGTCCTCTACCATCAATGTTGTATGCTCACCCGTATGATCATAGAACCGCTAGTGCAAACACTATGTAGCTCTCTAAAATCAATGAAAATTTTTAAATGCTAACTTAAAAACCTCATATCTAATTTTTCCAAAAGACTATTTTTATAATGTTACTGGAGTACTGACCAACAAATCTCATTGTGTGATATAGCCTACACTAGTAGCAATGGCCTCATCGCCACTATTGACTAGCATAAGAAAAGGTAGAAGCAACTTGTAGAGGATGAGATTTGTCACCCTCAAGGGAAAAACCTACCTTCACTCTACCTCACTTAAACTAGCACTAAAGGAGAGCCAAGGGATGCTAAGTACAAAAGAAGATAAATGACTAACAAACAAAGCTCTCAGACGATCCTGCCAAGTCTCTGTCTTGAGGACGAGCTTGTGGAACTAGGATAGTAGTGTGGCCCATTGTCATCCTACACTGACAAAGTACAAAGATGATATGAAAATGATAGATATGACTATATTACTAAGAAAATTATGTAAATGATAAACTAAGATAAATAATATGGAATGCACGACACTAAAAGGAAGTGAGAGAAGGATAGGAAAAGCTTACAATTGGTCCATGATTGAAGCCTCCAATAAGATTAGTTCTCCTCTTTGATCAAAAAATTGTACACAAACAAAGGGGTAAAATGTTGGGGGTTGTGTTTAGAGGCATGTCTTTGTTAGACCTTGGTTTCAGTATTTCCACCTTCATGGACAACCCAGATTGTAGCAACGATAGAAAAATAAAATGATAAAGATAAGAAATGGACAATTAAGACAATATATAAGTTGAAAATGAGAAATTATAGATATGCAAATGAACTAAGAAAGATAATGAATTCCCATCCAACACTTGTGAAGATGACACCATAGGTTCTCCAAGAAGGTGCAACAATGGTGGTCTTCAAATGCTAGAAAATCTATGTATGATAAGGATAATGGATGCCAAGAGCTCAAGTTACTTCTCCAAAATGATCAAGAATCCTTTTCCACTACAAAAAATGCATGAGAGATAGCCTCCAAAGTGATTCATAATATTAGTGGCCAAGGACAGAGGCATTAAAAATTCTTCTGGGCATAAGCATAATGCTAAAAATGCCACCTGCAGATTGACAGATTTGCAGGATGCTAGCATGACACAAAGACATCTCCACGGTGTGCTAGAGTCCATAAGTCAGCTAGTCAATATGCTCAATAAAAGACAAGTTATAAGATGACAAGTCAATCCATGTGGACAAAAGGGTAAGCAAGAAATGAGTGTTCCTAATTGGCTTGTAGTGAAGATGCTTATGTGAAGTAGGATTATATAGGGTGCAATTTACAATGTTACATTTTGTCCCCACTTTAGCGAGCATATCTTTGTCAAGTAATGCAAAGCTAAAGTAGAGATGATATCAATATTTGTGAAGATGAAGAAAAATTCACTAATTTGGTGAAGTTACCCCTAGATAGATAAAATTGAGATTGAGATAGATATTGCTAAGCTATGTCATGACAAACATGTTGGCTACAGTCCAACATATTAGACAAAAAAGTGATTAAACATTGAATAGATGAGATGGATAAGATAACGTATTAGAAACAAACGTCACTCAATAGAGGAAAACCCCTATTATGAAAGATAATTAATACCAGCTGCCATGATAAAAGAGATAATGTTGATATGGGTAGCAAGTTATGTTATGCTAGATATCCATATGATAGGGTAACAATGTATAAGATTTCATTGGTATGGATAGAAAGTTGTGTTATGATAGGGGGAGACTTCATCGGAATGAATAAAAAAATGCTAAATATTCATGCATTTGGGCTATATTTGGTTGGCATGAATAGAAAAATGATAGATAGTAATGCAATTGGGAAATCATAGATTGATTCGATAAGCAATGGATTGGCCCCCACAAAAGGTGGAAAGATAAATAAAATAGATAAACTGGCTTGGTCCCCACCAAGGCAAACAAGAATGCTGAGCTATACAAATACAAATACAGATTATGCAGATATGATAGGCACCCCTTAGAATGGTATGCATGAAAGGCATGTCATTCTAAGGAGAAGAAATGTTGTGGCACGTCAACATGGTGAGATTTTTCCGTGGAATGTCATCTTTGGCAGATGACACGTAAGACCACAACATCAACAAAGATGAAATAACATAAGGCGATCTAATTATTTGGCTTCAGAACCCATAGCAGAGAAATAAAATATGTAATAGAACTATAGATCAGTGTTTCATCATAATGCTAAAGTTATTGGATCTGAAGAAGAGAATAAGAAGACAAAGAGAAAATTAAAATTTGGGTCAACATTGAAGAAGGCCTAAATGCCCCCAATTCTTTACATCACCCTCTAATGTCGAAAAGAAAGATACAACAGCTAGAGGAAATAGATAATAAATAGAAGAATTTTTATGATAGAAATGTCTTGTATCCAAGAACCTATAGAGTAACTTGGGTCCTCTAGGAGAGCATAATAGATAAAGACAATTAACCTCCCATTTCCAAGAACCGACAAAATAACTTGGGTCCTCTAGGAGGGAACAAATATGTAAAGAAATCATGGGGAACACAATCATGCACATATGCTATGCTACAAGATAAAGGAAGATAGTTCCCTAGAATCCCTCAATGATCAGGTCATCATCCTCCCAATATTGATCATATGGGGAAGGAGGGTGAGATCAAAGTAGAACAATTGTAAGGGAAGCACCAGGTGCATCACCAATAATGAGGGAAAGGGAGGAGGCTATGGTAACATCCTTGTCCACAAGCTTGGAAGAGGCAAGAGTCAATGACTGCATGAAAATCATAGATAGCACCATGATATTCTCTAAATATTTAAAAAAGAATACCTCCATAGAGGAAGCATGCAACTTATTTCAAGGAGACAAGGTAGGAGTTGGACTGCTGACCTCAGTGAGAGAGGTAGTGACAAACTTGGGAGAAGGCGGGGCCTTCTCAATAACATAAACTGAGGTAGGCACATAAATAGGAACTAGAGTAGAAATAGATAGGGGAGGAGCATACTTGAGCCAATTTCCATTGATGAAACACATGAATAGGGCCCTGCTCAAACTTGCATTTAGGTTGTGCAGGAGGCACATGCTTCTTGTCAACAATAGCAAGTTGGAGGACCCCAAGAAATCTCTGATGATGAAGTGGCTACAAAACAGGAGGGTCAGAAAAAGTTGCACTAGACACCACCTGCGTGTGCAACATATCGAAAGGCTGGGACAACATTGGGACATCTAGCAATGAAGTGATAAGGAATGGTTCCAAGGAAGGAACGATGAAGGCCTACACCCATTTAGGGGGAGGTTAATTGATAGGACTTGAAAAAACCAGAAGTGATATTGAAGATGATGCAAAAACTAGAATAGGTGTTGAGGGTGCACCACTAGACTGCAAAGAAGCATCATGTTCTTGAGCCATGGCCCATCTATAGTTCTTACACTTGCATGTATGCTAATTAGGATGAAGATGAGGACCAAGAGCCAAAGCTTGAGAATAATTAGGAGAAATATGCTCCATAGGAGAGGCCTCTGAAACCTTTTTGGGGACAAGTGAAGACCCAACCGATGAAAGAGGAGGTGCACTCGAGATAGGTATTATGTCTATAGAAATGAGTGCCCTTCCTTGCTTTATTCAAGGAGTAGGTGGAGGAATAAAGGGTGTCAACATGGACTCTGAAGTAGGAGCAAGTAGTGACCGATGAGCATGATAGGAATGCTTCTCCTTCTCATATCGAGAAGGTCAAGGGATATTGACCATGATCAAGAGCTCGAAGGGAGTGCGGGATGCAAGATTTAACAATGTGAGTGGCTTTCCTTTGTTTGCATTAGGTATAGTCACAAAAATAGAATGGAGGTTACGTAGTCCTGGATGAACGATGAGGTCTAATTGGAGGAATAAAATTAACCTCCTCCCCCAACAATGAACGGGCATACGAGACCACCCACTCTAACACAGGAATAGATGGAGTAGAGGTCAATGCAACAAAAGGCAATGAATAAATAGGTTGAACCAATTTAGGGGCTGACTCCCCCATCTTGTACTCATAATATTCTTAGTACATAAAGTCACCATGAGGAGGCATGGGTCCTACCGAAAAATTGATCTAGTGAAAAATCCCCATGGGCTATCAATGGTTGATATCCATTATCCTGGATGACATGCACCAAACTCTCATGAGGAAAATTAGGGACTTATGAATCACAGAAGGGACCGCATCCATAGCAATCAACTAGGGAATACCTAGTTTAACTTAAAAATGGTCTGATTCAGGAATGATCATAAACATAGATGAAACAACCTTGGGTTCCACAAGGACCATCATGGTGATATTAATCAAACAAAAAAGAGACAACCCATTACATGCTCTCAAAGTTGTATGACACTCGCCACATTTTGGGCTATGCTATCCATTAACAAACAAGGTTTCCTTGATGATAATATTGACTCTACATAAAGGGTCAACCATCACACCTGTAGCAGTTTGACCATTGAGTTTCACAAGGATTTACAGAGGAGCAGTTCCTCCACAATATGGGGCATCTATAAGGGTGAATGATATATCAGATGCTTGCACCTTCTAACTAGGAGGCAAGATTGAAATGATAGTAACCATGTTAACATAAGGGCCATCATCTGGCATTAATTCTTATGCAAAGATAAAGTTAGATGAATGAAGAGGGAAAAAATATATAGATATCTACAACTCAGTGTTTGTTTTATCAATAGACTTGTTATATTTATGCTTTTTATCAACCTTTATAACTCCATTGTCAATGTGGTCTTGGATTATGTGTCTAAGATGATAGCATCTCTTAGTGTCACGACTAGGCACACAGTGATATTGGCAAAATTTTGAACCATCATACCAACAAGGGTATGGTTTTTAATCAGGCAAAGGTCTAATCTATGGAAGGGTTATGAGATTTTCTTTTAATAACCTTTACATTATGGTCAAATAGGACTCATTCAGTTTGGTGAAGATCCTATTGCACTATGGTTCCTATGCAATAACTATCAAAGGAGTAGCTATGACATTAGCCACTGTAACTTTATTTTTGTGAGACCCTTTCGAGGGAATTCCTATGAAAGTATCAGTACGAGGGTTCAAAGAGGACTCTTTTGACTAAGTCAACGTATACTGGTAGTCAGTGAGCATAGAACACAGATTGGCAAATTTTTGATACAGATTGAGAGATGACTTCTCTCTCAATGTTGACTATATCTTTCCATTTAACATCCTTTTAAAATCACTATTTGGTAGGGAAAATGGGATCCTAGTAGAGGTAGAGTGGTATCATGAGATAAAGTTTATAACCCTCTTATTTGGATTTTACTCGCAATGAACATGGTCAGCAATGGTGACCTAGTTTCCAATGTTAGCTTGGAACCCTTTGAGGAAGAGATCCATAAGCTGATCAAATGTCTAGATAAAGTGATTAGGTAATGAACTATACCATTCTAACATGGTCCCTGTAAGAGAACTGGAGAATAGTTTTAGCATGACAAAATCCAGACTGTGATAGTTACAACACATGGTCATGAACGAATCGATGTGCACATTGGGATCTCCATCACTGTTAAACTAATCAAACTTCAGTGGCTCAACCCCATGGGGAAGGATGTTATTAAGGATGGTCAAGTCAAGTGGGCTCTTATGATAATAGGTAGGCATCAAAGACTAGCCAAAGGAAGATGTAAGGTTCGTGAGTTGCAATTGCAAGTATCCCATGTTCTGCAGTATGGTGTTTAGGACAAGATTAGTAGGTGGTAGAGGAGGAGGAGGAGGAGAACCATGCATGCCACCACCTCCACTAGTAGTGACATGAGGACTAGTACTACCACTAGGGATAGTAACAATACCTAGACGAACACTAATAGAAGCGGTGTGTCTTGCAGTGGAAGTGGGAGTGGAACTACTAGCCATAATAGTATAACCCAAGGGAATAGTAGGAGCATTGATACTGGGGATGGTGAGTGTGAGATCGACCATATGTACTATCATCCCAAGTGTGCCGAAACCAAGATGAGAACCACCAGTGTCAGACTAGCTATCCTGGGGAGAGGTACTAGCCAAGGGTACGTGACACTTGCCAATACCCTCATCATCTCTAGGCCTATTCTATCTGAGATCAACATATCTTTCAAAGTGCTTATGAGATTTCTAGCATGGGGAGGATATTCACTTGGCAATTTAGGAAACCCTCAAAGTCTCTCAAATTCTTCTCTAACATGTTAATCTATTCAAAATAAATGGTGACAATAGGATCATGATCAACAATAGGAGGGGAAGATGGAGGAGAATTCCTCAGGGTGTTATTTGAGAATTGGATTGTAAATCAGGTAGAGAAGGTCCCCCTTTTAAAATGGTCCTAATAGGGCGAGAGGTCATAAAGTCATTAGGATCAGGAAGTGGATCGTTAAACATTAGACCTAGCGTAGGAGGACTACAATGATGAGAAGGAATACTCTTCTTAGTAATCTTTCTTATAACAACTCCTATGGCAGTATGGGTCATAAAGCTCATGGACAAGCTCTAGAACACTTCGACCACCCTATGAGGATGTTGCAAGTCTATAATTCTCAAAGGTGAAGAAGGTTGAATCAAATTATGTTAAAAGGTATAAGTATTTGTGTTTGTCTTTTATTTTCTTTCTTTATTTTTCTTTAAATTTTAAATAAAATTATGAAATAAATATTTAATAAAAAGATAATTGGGTAAAAGTACAAAGCTATGTCACACTTTTATAAAGGAAATGGCTAATGCCGACTCAACTTTTTAAATTAAATCGATAGAAAGTGAAATATATGTTTTGAATTTTGAAATGATGTAACCTAATCAAATTTATATTCTTATGTCTATTTTAAGTTTCTAATTTTAACAAAAAATTAAAAAATTATTTGAGTATAGTTTTTTATAAAGTAAACACAATAATTTAGTTGCTGAAAAAATGCTGAAATTGA
Source organism: Cryptomeria japonica (assembly GCF_030272615.1). Taxonomy (NCBI): domain Eukaryota; kingdom Viridiplantae; phylum Streptophyta; class Pinopsida; order Cupressales; family Cupressaceae; genus Cryptomeria; species Cryptomeria japonica. The sequence goes on from NC_081414.1 coordinate 765,712,896, forward strand.
AGTTATACAAGCCACCACACTTTATTTAGTAAAATTTACTTTTTTTTTCTTAATTTTTTTTTTGTATATTGATAACTTGAAACTTTAGTGCATGGATACATTGTTTACTATTTTATATAAATATATATTTTTCATTAAATTTGAAAAGTTGTGTGTGCTGAAATATAATTGTTTTCAATTCCTACCACCTTTTTTCTTTATTATTTATCCAAATCATAAAAGAATTATATCATCTTGATATAGATTCTTTTCTCTACTACATCATATTTTTTTCAATTTTTTTTAATAAATTTTAGTATTTTTCCTAGACAAGATAATCAACCTTATATTTTAGTGCTGATGACCTACTTTCAATAAAAATAAAATATAAAATATAAAAACTAATTAAAATATTAAAAGATATATATTTTGAAAAATTCACTTATAGATCTATAAAAGGGTGTTTTTACATTTAAAAAAAAAATTTATTTATAAGAGTAGGAGTTGTTGAAACATTGAGTTTTTTTTATTTTTGTAATTAGACCAAAAGTAGTATAAAATATAAATTTAGTAGACACTTCCAATTGGAAAAGTTGTGGCCCATATATAACTTAGCTATAATGAATCTATATAGACCATATGCTTGACTAAAATTAATTTTTAGTTAGAATTACTTAAATTCACTTATGCCAATAAGTTAGCCTGAAGCATGACACAACTTTGTGCTTTTACCCAATTCAGTTGGTTCACGTCGAGTACACCAAAATATAGAGGATAGGATTTGTCACCCTCAAGGTGATGGATCTCAAATCTCAAGGGACAAACCTACCTTTTCTCTACCTCACTTAAACTGGTGCTAAAGGTGAGCTCAGGGATGCTAAGTACAAAATAAGATAAATGATGAACAAACAATGCTCCTGGATAGCCTTGCCAAGTCTCTATCTTGAGGACGAGTGCGCGGAATTGGGGCACCAACGCAAGGCATTGTCATCCTGCATAGATAGAGTATAGAGACCATATGAAAATGACAAATATGACTATATTACTAAACAAATTATGTAAATAATAAACTAAGCTAAATAATATAGAATGTACGACCCTAAAACAAAGTATGAGAAGGATAGGGAAAGCTTACAATCGGTCCATTATTGAAGCCTCCAACGAGATGAGTTTTCCTCTTTGATCACAAACCTGCACAGAAACAAAGAGTGAAAATGTTGGGGGTTATGTTTAGAGGTCTGCCTCAGTCAAACCCCCGTTTCGGTGTTTCCACCTCAACAGACCTAGATTATAACCATGCTAGGAAATAAAACGATAAAGATAAGAAATGGACAATTAAGACAATAGATAAGTTAAAAATGAGAAATTATAGATATTCAAATGAACTAAGAAAGAGAATGAACACCCCTTGAACAATTGTGAAGAAAATGCCACATGTTCTCCAAGAAGCTGCAACAATGGTGGTCTTCAAATGCTAGAAAATCTGTGTATGATAAGGACAATGGATGCCAAGAGTCTAAGTGACTTCTCCAAAATGATCAAGAATTCTTTCCCATTATAAAAATGCATGAGATATAGCCTCCAAAATGAATCTTGATGTCGGTGGCCATAGATAGAGGTGTTACAAACTCTTTGAGGCATAGGCGCAATGCTCAAATGATGACCTACAAACTAACAAATTTATGAGATGCTAGTGTGACTTACAGATGTCTCTGTGTCATGCTAGAGTACATAAGTCAACTTGTCAATTTGCTTGATAAAAGGCAAGTTCTAAGCTGACAGGGTGATCCATGTGGACAAAAGGACAAACAAGTGATGAGTGTTCCCAATTTGCTTGTAGTGAAGATGCTTATGTGATGTGGAATTGCATGGGGTGCAATTTATGATGTTACACAACTTTAAAATGATCAATTCTAGAGTAGGAAGTTTTGGATAAAAAAATAATCAAGAGAGCGTAAGCAACTCACACCCCAACATCAAAGACAAGAAAATAATGAGTAAATTAAATATGGGGTATAAAAAATGTAATGTTCAATACTATTATTGTGATAAATATGATCTTTACACAAGTGCATGATTGAAAACATAGTGTTACTAGTCCAAAAATACAATTGTGATTGATGAAAAAGAAGTCAAAGTTGATCAATCAAAAGCCTTTATCATACACAATATTAGTAAGGTAGCTTGATGTTTGGTATTTAAATAGTGTATATAGTAAGCAAATGAGTGGTAATAATTTTTTTTTTACATTCATGAACAAGAATGCCAAATCTAAGATAAAAATGGGAAATAATTAAATAATTCTATTTGTAAGAAAATATTCTATTATGATCTACACCAAATATGGTGAGAGAAAATTGATAGGGAATGTTTATTTTTATCCTAGGATAAAAAATAACCTAGTGAGTGTTTGATAAGTAGTTGAAAGAGGTTAGAAAGTGTTAATGGAGAAATGTTAGTACATAATATTTGAAAAGAATGGGAGTAATAATGTCATACTAGTATAGATGAAAAGGAACTGGATGTTTCCTCTTTAGATACAAATTATTTTATTATTGTAATTTATAGCAACTCTTCCCATGTATGAAAAATATGCCACAATTAGACGACAAATAATTTTTGAGATAGTTATTTAAGATGCCTCTAGGATAATAAATCTAAGGTATGTACACATTTGAGTTATTCCAGATAGTCTTTTATCCAATAAGGATATGGTTAGGGGATTATGAAAAACCATTGTAGACATTAGTGGAATTTAATGTGAACCATGTTTTTAAGGAAAACAACATAGGTAACCCTTTCAATAAGGAATTTATAGAAGACAAAGAGTGCCATTGGAGTTGGTGTATAATTTACTTTTGTGGCCCTATACAAACTAATAATATCAAAAAATTAATATTTCATGACATTTATTGGTGATTAAAGCCAAAATATATAGGTTTACTTCTTAAAGCACAAGTTTGAAGCCTTTGATAAGATCAAAGTATTCAAGTCCTAGGTTAAAAAAGAAAGTGGACAATATATTGAGGTCCTTAAATTAAAAAAAGATGGAGATTATAAATCTAATGAATTTGTAATTTTTTTGTAGTAATGAAGGTGTTCAAAAAGAGCTTACAAACAAATTTATTAGCTAAGAGAAATAATAGGATCATCATGGAGATGGAAAAATATACATGTTAAAATTTGAGAGACTCCCATATGAATATTTGGGGTGAAGTTGTAGTAATAGTAGAGCATTTGTGATAGGGAGGATCCTAGATTGCTTGAGTCAACTTGAATCACTCTAAGGCTTTCTTCCTAGCCTAACCCGGGAACGCTCCTCTCACTATTCCCCTAATTCACTCTAATTCCTCACTACCGAGGTTTGATACTCTACTCTGTGTGAATTCACTTTCATAAATCCACCATCTCACTAATCCATCGGATCTCACCAGCCACCTTGCAAGTTTTTCTCTACCATAGATTATACCTATAAATTATGCTAAGTTGTTTTCCTCCTCATGCATGGATCTTCTCTCCCTTTGATCCCATCTTCCTCTCGTCTGAGGCTAACAACCTAGACTCCAGTCTACCTTGCAAGTGATTCCTCTTGGTCACTGATACCTAGCCGGGCTATCATCGAGCTTGCCTAGGGCCAGTCTGCTAAAATGATCGACGCCATTCCCTGGTCTGCTACACATAGAACTCTACTATACATGGCTGGCTCTTCTTGACAACCTCCAATGGTCGTGTGGATCCAGCGATGGAGAATCATGGTAGAGCCATGTTATAACTACTTGTCACCAATAGAAAACAAGAAATAGAACAACAACTTATTTACAGAGCCGAGCTTGCATGATTTCAAAATTGGAACTCACATAACACAAAAAAGTAACATCTACTCTATCACACTGTCATTTAAATATTTAAGCCATTATTTACACTTTGAGAAAGAAACTAGAAAATGGTCTTCAAATTATCATTCAAAAGATGTTCTTTCTTCCATCTATCCAACCTCCTTCTAACCTTGTTATAGAATGCCCATTGGGTCTTTTACAGCCTCCTAAACATGTCCTAAATCATCCCTAACAGACGAAATTCAACTCGACACCATTTGGTTTCTAACTGTAACTAATTTTTAGATTTCCATCGGGTCATCGGGTTAGCACAGAAATACTTATTCCAATGTTCGAGGGCAGTTTATAAATCACTTGATTTTCTATCAGGTCATCAGAGTAGCATCAAAACACTTACTCTGATGTCCGATGATATTTTACCAATTTTGCACTTCCTCGTCGGTTTCCATTGGGTCATCGAAGTAGCAACAAAATAATCTTATCGATGGCTGATGGTGCACTCCCAATAGAATGCTTCCTTGTTGGGTTATTGGTGTAGCCCCAAACATGTTCTTCCAATGGCCGATGATGCACTCCAAACCTTATGCCTTCCCATCGGGTCATCGGTGTAGCTCAAAACATGTGATATCGATAGCCAATGGTGTGCTCCAAACAACATGCTTTCCCATCGGGTTATCAGGCGACACAAAAACTAGTCTTGCCGATAGCCAATGGCTCCTTCTAACTTGATCCAACCCACTGGTGACCTCAGCGGGTTATCGGGGTAGGTGGAAAACACTCCCATCGATAACTGATGGTCCTCATTGGGTTATCGGGGTAAGTATAGCCGACACATGAACTCCAAAAAGAAAACAAAAATGCACTCCAAGCTCCCTATAAAAAACCTGATGGGCTAGAACCAGTCCTTATGCCAAAATTGCCAAAAATTAAAAAGGGTATCTTCTCACCCTTAGGTGCCCCTATACCATACTCCCCACATGAAAAAATCAAATCCCCCTGGGGGCGGCAAGGCGACAATATTGCCCAGTGTTTTGAAATTGATTTTTGCAACCCAAGTGGCTTGGGCTTTAGGTAAGTTGTGGCACTTGATTAAGTTTTCCATATAGATACCATGCGTCATTTTTTTCTTCACCTTGAAATCTAAAATATGTTCCACCTATGGTTTAGAAATGGGTGTTACTAGAATATCACTAAGAGTAGCTTCCCCTCTGGATTCGGTCCATCTGGCACTACTACAAGACCTTTAAACTGAACCAAGTCTTGGACATTAAACACAGGGGATAGTGCCAAATTTTTTGGTAAGTCCACCTTATAGGCATTGGAGCCATACTTAGCCAAAATTTTGCAAGGTCCTATTCTCCTCATCTGAAGCTTACTTGGGACTCCCTTCTGCAATCTTGCCTTGTTCATATGTACCATAACCATGTCTCCAATTGCAAATTGAATGTCTTTTCTCCTCTCATATGCTTTAGCCTTAATCCTCTACGTAGTGTCGATCAAGGTTCTCTACACTTGTTCATGCACCTCTTTCACAGACTGAGTGAAATCCTCTGCATGTCCACTTCTTTCTTCCAAGGTTCCCAAATCTCGAAGTTCACAAAGACCGCATGGGTGGAGTCCATAAACAATCTCAAAAGGACTCTTACCTATAGTTCTGTTGACACTATCATTATATGCAAATTCTACCTGTGGTAGCACTTGATCCCACATTTGTCCATATTCTTTTGTTAGACACCTTAGAAGATTACCCAATAATCAGTCAATGACCTCAGTTTGACCATCTGTCTGCGGATGATAAGCAGAACCAAAAGAAAGGTTAGTTCCCAGTCTTGTCCACAGAGTTTTCCAAAAGTGTCCCATAAACTTCACATCCCTGTCTGAAACTATATTGAGAGGCAACCCATGAATTGTTACCACCTCTTTAAAAAATAAATGTGCAATGTAAATAGCATCATGTGTAGTCTTGCATAGAACAAAATGACTCATTTTACTAAACCAGTCAACAATGACAATAATACTATCTAGGCCAGTCTTGGTTTCTAGCAAACCCACAATAAAAACCATGATGATGCACTCCCACGATCTTTTGGGAATTGGTAAAGGTTGGTATACTCTAGAATTTGAACTATTACCCTTGGCTCTCTGACACACAATACACTACTCAACATACTTCCTGACATCTTTATGCATTTTTGGCCAATAATTAAATCTTTGCACCAACTCAAGTGTTTTATTCAGACCAAAATATCCACTAAGACTTCCATTATGTTTTTCCTATATGAGATTTTCCCTCATAGATCCTCTTGGTGCACATAATTGACATCCCTTAAACAAAAGACCACTCTGTAATGTGTAATCCGCATACTGACTATTGAAATGATTATTAAACTCATTGCCTACCTTGTATACCTCAGAGAAGTCTTCATCTTCTCTATAAAGCTCCTTGAAACTCTCCACACCTATGCTCTGCAAAGTTACTTCTTGGATAGTGAGAGGTTTTCTATTTAAGGCATTTGCTACCTTGTTCAGCTATCCCTTTTTATGCTTGATAGTGAAAGTGTATGCCTGCAGGTATTCTATCCATTTGTTGTGTCTATTGCTCAACTTTTCTTGATAATTGATAAAATGCAAGGATTGGTTATCTGTAAACACTACAAATACTTTGGGAAAAAGATAATGCCTCCACTTCCTAAGAAATTTCACTAATGCATAAAATTCTAAGTCATAGGATGAGTATCTCTTCTTAGCTTCATTCAATTTCTCACTATAGAATGCTATTGGTCTTCCCTCTTGGTTCAAAACAACTCCTACTACTATATGACTAGCATCACATTTTAAGGTAAACAACTTATCAAAACTTGGTAAAAATACAATGGGTTGGGTAGCTATCCTCTTTTTGAGCAACTCAAACCCCTGGTTTGCATCTTTAGTCCACCTAAACTTAGTTTTCAACCCACCCTTAATTGTATCAAGAACAAGAGCACAAATTTCACTAAAACCTCAAATGAACTACCTATAAAATTGGGCAAGTCCATGAAAACTTCTTACCTCAGTAGTAGTTTTTGGTGTAGGCCAACTCTGTATTGCTTCCACCTTTCTAGGATCCATTTCCAAAGTGCCTTGGGATACAACAAAACCCAGAGAAATGAGTTCTTGTTTCATAAATTCATTTTTTTCAAGATTGATTGCCAATTGTTCCTCATGCAGTTTCCTTAATACAATCTGCAATTGTTCAAGATGCTCTTCCTCTGTTTTGTTGAATATGAGGATATCATCAAGGCATACCACTACAAATCTACCTATGTAGTCCTTCAACACCTTATTCATCAGCCTCATGAAGGTACTATGGGCGTTAGTAAGCCCAAATGACATAACTAACCACTCATATAACCCCTTTGTAGTCTTAAAAGTTGTTTTCCATTCATCCCCTTCTTTAATCAGGATTTGGTGATATCCACTCTTTAAATCCAACTTAGTGAAATACTTTTCTTCCCAAGAAAATCCATTAAATCCTCAATTCTAGGGATAGGAAATATGTATCTTATGGTGATTTTTTTTATGGCCCAAGAATCAGTACATAATCTCCATTTACCTCCTTTCTTGCTTGCTAACACCACTGGCACATCTCATGAACTTATACTTTTTCTGATTAGACCTTGGTCAAGCAGCTCTTGTACTTGTCTTGCTACTTCTTTGTTTTTCTTAGGAGTCATCTTATATGAAGCCTTATTAGGTAGTTATGCTCCGGGTATAAAGTCTATCTGGTGACTTACTGTTCTAGGAGGAGGTGGCATTGCAGGTGTTCCATCACTCACAATGTCCTTAAACTGTTCAAACAACTGCTGAACCTCTTTAGGTAAAATTTCTTGTTCAGTCTTCTTTTCTTGACTAGGTTTCCCTAAGAAAGCATAATGTTCTCCATCTCCTTTCTGGAGATCTCTCAAAAATCTTTTCCTCTGGCCAAAACACATTAGGACCACTAGTCTTGGTTCCTTCATCCTCTACCAAAGATTGAATCTTGTATGTCACCCCTTCCTTTGTGAATGCATAGGAGTTATTTTCTCCATCATCAATAGCTTTTCTATCAAATTGCCATGGTTTGCCTAGCAACAAATGATGAGCATCCATGGGTAGAACATCACATAAAATTCTGTTTGAATATTTCCTAGTTGCAAATTCAACCCATACTTGTTCATTTACTAACACATGTTGTCATTTATTCAACCATGTGACCTTGTAAGGATGACTATATGGCATTCTACTCAACCCAAGTTTACTTATTGCTTCTTCAGAGATGATATTGTCTGTTGATCCTAAGTCAATGATCACTTTACAGACCTTACCAAGTATCTTGCACTTTACTCTGATAAGAGACCTCCTCTGTTTAGGCTCTTCCTTAACCTGTTCCCTAATTAGCACCCTTCTAACCATCAGATTCTCACCATTCTCTGAGTCAAGGTTTACTTCAAGAGACTTCACACTACTAGAATCCTCTTGCACATAATTTATTCTTTTCTCTGAACGTGATGATGTTTCCTTCTCCGGACACCTATAGGCAGGATGACCAAAATTACTGTAGTGGTAACACTTCATGTTTGCAAAGTATGAACCTCTACCAGAACTTCCAGATCTACCTTTGTTGTTGCTGTTATGACCTCTTCCTCTACCATAATTTCCTCTTCCACTCGATTCATTAGTCTGCTCAGTCAATTTTGACTCTCCTTGTGACCTTACTTCACTTCCTCTACCACTGTAGCTTCCTCTATAACCTTTTGAATCTTGGCCTCTACCTTTGCCTCTACTAGTGCTTTCATGTTTCTTCTTATTCTTTTCTTCTACTTTTAGGGCCAACTGATAACATTTGTGAACGGTATTTGGACTCAACAAACTTAATTCCACTTGTATTTGTTGGCATTTTTTATGATTATGTTGTGATTTTCATTGATGGACACACACTTGCATTGAGATCATTTTTGTATGTATGAGTTAGGCTCAACCGGCAATTGTTCCAACCGGTATGATGCATTATAGTTCTTAGACTATTGGTGTTTTGCAGAAAGTGATTACCGATCTGAAGCGGTATGTAGACCCCAAACGGTTCAAAGATCTCAAGCGGTATGAAGGTTCAAAGCAACAAAACACATATTTGCCAGTCTTCAGTTTGTCAAACTGACCACTGACATTTTGCTTGAACTGGTATTTTGTATGAACCGGTAATACTCTATGATGAGTTACCAATCGACATTTTGTGATAAGTTACCATCCACCGATTGTTTGACGGTGCCGACACTTTAGCGGTGCTTTTTGTGTCATGTTACCAGATATGTCTAGATGCATTGAACCTAGGAAATTGTAATGTAATCCTATTGGACCGACATGAAATTAGATTCCTTTATAAGGACATCATGTCTAGGGTTTTAGGTTCTTGAGAATGCTGTTGGTGCGATAGTTGATATTGCGGCTAGGGTTTAATATGGTTGAGGAGTTAGAGAGAGTATGAATGTGTAGAAGACTGAAGTAATGCTAGAATGCATTAGGAACGAGCTATCAAGGATATAACCAAGCAGTCTATTCTATTAGCTAGATCAATCACTTGTTGATTACTCACATTTTCAACAAGTTTGTAGCCCTTAACCGGGTAGGCCCAAAAGCCTTTTGTAAATCCTCTAACAAGGTGGTTCACATTTGTGGATCTAAAATCCTCTAGCAAGGTAGTCTTTAATCGGACTTATCTTCTAACAGAGATTGAAGATTCCTAATAGGATTTGTTCTGGTAAAGAACATTGTAAGACCTTAACCGGTCTGGTTCCTATTTTGCAGATAGTTACTTGTGAGTTCCATCTCACTGTGGTTTTTCCCATTTGGGTTTCCACGTCAAAATCTCTTGTGTTTTGGTGTTTATGCTTCTGTGGGTGAATGCATTATTAGCTATTTGGTTTGCATGTGTGTTAACCAGTTGGTCTGCTAAACTGTTTTACCAGTTTACTGTTAGTCTTGCAAAGTGTTTAAGTACAAAGATTTTTGGCATACTAATTCACCCTCCCCTCTTAGTATTCATCAATTGGTATCAGAGCCTACCTTTCTATAAGTTTAACCACTTGGAAAGAGATATGGGAGAATACAAATTGAGGGAACTTACTCATTGGCTCACTTAGTCTGAGCAAGCCTATGATGATCTTATGGTCAAATACAAGGCATCTCAAGCAAAAAGGAGAGAACATGCAGAAAAGTTGATGGAGCTATCTGAAAATAGTTCCTTTGATGAAGTGGACATGGAAGCCCTGATTCAAGAAGTTGAAAAGATGAATGAATCAAATTCCAACCCGAGAAAAGAATTGGAAGGACTGACTATTCGAATGTGTCAAGAGCTTGAGAACTAGAGGAAAGCTGAAGATCTAGTCAAAGACAAAGATCATGAAAACTCCAAGCTGAAGCAAGAGATAATGCTCAACTCCATGCGAGCAAAGTGGAAAAGGAAGACATGTAAGGATAACTGAACATTGCCATCTCTGAGAATGAAAACTTGATGAAAACAAATGCTGCTATTTCCAAAGAACTCTCTGAGTCAAAGGAAATACTTGCTAAGTTCAACAAAAGTACTGTCAAGCTAGAACAAAAGCTTGAATCTGCCAAACCTGCCAAGAATACTAATGGACTTGGTTATTCCAATCATGAGGAAGGTGAGACATCTGGTACAAGTACTAGAGCATCAATGAAACAGCCGACATCAAAGGATAAAGGTAAGCAACAGTTTAAACTTGTTTGCTTTAACTGTCTTAAAGAAGGACATACTGCCAATGTGTGTAGGAGTAAGGCTTACAATAATTTTCCTTATTTCCTAAATGATAAGCCAAGATCCTATAGATTCAATGGTAACTATTATGCATCCAACAAGTTTGGGCATAGAGCATCTGAATGCAGGTTTGTTATAAATAACACTGGAAGATATCCTCAGGTGACCCAAGGAGTTGGTCTTGAACCTTTTGTGAACCAGAATCACAACTGGTTTAATGTCTTCAATCATCAGCCAAGAAGCAGTGGCCATCAAGCGACAACCAGATGGAGAGAAAACTATATGGTCTGTCATGGTCATGGTCACACTACTGCAACATGCAGGAGGAAGAATGACAACATGAATAATGGACATTGGAGAGCACCTAGATTGGTCTGCTATCACTGCAACAAAATAGGTCACATTGCCAGATTTTGTAGATCAAGAAAGAACATATCTGATGATATACCGGTCACTCTGGAAGGAAACATTGATGTTGACATTGTTCAAGTGGATATGAACAAGACCTAGAAGAAGAAACCAACAATGTTACAAGAGGAACCAGTTTCTGCACCTAGTGTGGAAATCACGGAACCGACAAACTAAGCTTCAGAAAAGCTTAGGGGGAGCAAATGGCAAAATGTTTTGAACCCTTGGTTTACACCAGTAAAAGACCTTAACTAGCATGCGTTACCTATCATTATTGGTGGAAGACCAGAAACGGTAAAAGGCAAATTAGGGTTTATGCTCTAATAGTGGAGCATTAATTGCAGTAGGTGAGGAATATGTTTGAAAGAAATTTTTCAAATCATTTCTCACTATCATTTTCGAAGCAAAGAAGGTTTTCAAGTGCAGAGCGATGATAAAGTGATTTGTGCTGCGATTCAGAGAAAGTTGGAAACCTTGAAGGAGATTCAAATTCAAATTGCAAACGACCAAGTGAAGAACACAAAGCGGTGATTCCACAACCAATGGAGTGTGAGGTGGAGAAGCATCTGAAAGCCCTAAATTCATGATTTTCGAAAGGTATTTTTTGAGTCTTCAGTTTCTATCATGGCTTCTGCATCTCATACCAGCTCGAGTACATCTGTAGATTCTGCAAGCTTTATTCAACGCAAGTCTAGATATAATGCCCTATCACAAGTTCCAGCTGGTGTGATAGTAGAAGAGGGAATCTCAGATTACATAGACTATAAAATAGAAGACCTAAGGTCTCTAGCAATTCACTCGCAACTAGGTTTGTTTTGTGGAAAGATAAGAAAATCAAACCGGAATATAGTATTTTGGAAAAGAAGAAGCTCCACAATGCTGTTTATTTCCTGGAGGATTTCACAGATGATCACATCAAGGTCATTTTGAGTAGAGTTCATGGTGACAAGATGTACCTAGAAAGAATGCATGATATTACTCCATAAGCAATACATGTCATCACCAGTTTCTGCAATACAGGGGAAGTGCCAGCCCTAAGGACGGTAAGCAAGATAGAAATGTCAAAGCTCACTGGTTCAGTGAGCAACTCATGAGGGATGACTGTTAATTCCATTAAGGATGACCTTGTGAAATATGCATGTATGGTGGCTGGTTACCGGACGTTCTCAACCAACAGGCTTAACTCTGTATCTGCTGCAGCGGTAAATGTCGCTTACCAAATGATCAAGGAGGATGCAACATTTGACCTATGCACTAGTATGCAAAGGCAACTCTTGTTGAATCTTAAATCGATCAAACATGATAATTCTTTGAGGTTCAAGTTTGGACAACTACTGGTTGGGTTGTTCTTTTACTTCCAAGGCTACTTTCTAGGAGTAAGTGATGTCCAGCAGTCTGTTGACCAACCGGTAACCAAGAAAATCAAGGAAAGTGTTCAAGCAGTTGGAACCAGTTACCCTGAAGTTCTGAATAAGTACTTTGATGAGTTCAGATGCAAAATGAGTAAGGGGATGAGAATATCAGGTGATATCGTCAAGAAATATGAAGATGATATTTGTTTCACCATTAAAGTGGATCAATGCATAATGGAGGCTGTTGAGCCCAGACAGGAGGAAGTGGAGCCTATGGGCTATGAGGTAATGAATGATATGCTGGAAGGGTATGCCTCTACCCTTATTGCCTCACCGCTTGATCCTAAGGCAAGGAGAACTAGCACCTACCTAGAAAGGGTAACACTGGTTGAGGAACCCTCAACAAAGAAAGGAAAAGAACCTTCAATAAAGAAGGCAAAAGAAGTGCCCTCAGCATCGGCACCAGTTACTGCAACCAGTCCTAAAGTGACCAAGTGGTCATTGGCTAAAAAGAAACTGGAAGCGGCACCTGCTAAATTTTTTGAGAGAAAGAGGAAGACAAGGAATGCCTCTCTAGACTTAGAAGAAACTGTGTCTGAGGAAAAACCTAAGAAGACATGTCAAGCAAAGAAAAAGACAAAGAATGAACTGGCATCATCAACACCAGTAAATATCGACTTCTCCTCCTACAAACCTTTGACACATTGTCAAAGAACTATCAAAAACATTAGGAGAAAAGTGTTGAATGATTTGATTGATTTTTTTGATGACTTTAATGATGATGAAAAGGAAGTGGTAGAAAAAGAAATTATTCAGTATTTATGTATTAATGACTAGTTGCCTTCAGAAATTAGAGCTGAGACATCAAATTCTTTGTATAAGTCCTTAGATAATAAATGGTGCATTGCCATAGAATAGGAACAAGAAATGAGAGAGAAAGTTTTTGCTAAACATTTTCCTGATGTATCAAACTCAGAACTGTTTGAACTAATGAACAAATACAAAGGCCTCTTCTTCATGAGAAGAAGAAGACTCTTGTTACTGGAAGGGAAGGGTAAAGAAGTGCTCAAGAATACACACACCCTTGCTCTAGATGCTCTAAAGATGCATCGAGTGGCTGAAGCCAACAGAAAGGCTAAGCAAGAACCGACAAGCACTAAATTGGATGAAGTGTTTGATGATGAAGGAAATCCGGTTATTGACTCGATCGACACTATTGATGTCGATGCCCTGGATGGAAAAGATATTGCTCAGGGTACACCATTGGAAGCAATAAGACAGGCTGAACATGAAATAAAGCAAAAGGAAATAGAGGACAAAAAGGAGGAAGCAAAGAAGAAAGCAGAGAAGAAGAAGAAGAAGGATGAAGAGGAAAAGAAGAAGAAGGATGAAGAGGAAAAGAAGAAAAAGGATGAAGAGGAGAAGAAGAAAAAGGATGAAGAGGAGAAGAAGCAAAAGGATGAAGAGGAAAAGAAGAAGAAGGATGAAGAGGAGAAGAAGAAAAAGGAAGAAGATGAGGAGAAATGGAAAAAGGAAGAGAAGACAAAAGAAGCAGAGAAGAAAAGAAAAGAAGAGGATGAAGAGAAGAAGAAACAAGAATATGCAAGGAAGAAGAAAGAGGAAGAGGATGAGAAGGAGAGAAAGGAAGAGGAGAAGTGGAAGGAAGCTGAAAAGAAGAAAGCAGAGGAGGAAAAGGAAGAGGAAAAGAGAAAAGAAGCAGAGAAGAAGAAGGCAGAGGAGAACAAGGAAGATGAAGCGGCAAAGAGCACGCAGAAGGAGACACCTAGGGCAATCGGCAGTCAAGCCAAACCGGTTGACCTTACTAGTCTTATTGATCTCCAGTCCGCAAGCGAGATGGAGCTGCTACAGAGCATCAAGGTTGCTCAAGAATGCCTTGAGGTACTAAGGAGGAAGGAGGAAGATGTGATCCAAGCTGCGGTGGACACTCTTACCAGTTCGTTACCTAGTAAAAACCTCCCCAGTACTGACTCATCATTAGCACAACTGAATCTCCTATGCACATTAGTGGATGATCAAGTGCAAAGTTTAGAGGAGGTAGTAGAGGCAAATGCAAAGAAAGAGCATCAAAAGGCTCTCAACATTGCCTTGGTGAAAAATCTTAATGAGCTCCAGTCTGAACTGCAAAAGGCACATAAGGATATAAGGAATGCTCTAGATGAGGGAAATCTTCTACTCAGCAAAATTTGTCAACCCCATCTGTTTTGTGATGATGTGCTTGCACAGAAGCAAAAGCTTCAATCTGATTTGCAGGTTTATATGAACACCTTCAAGCTGTCATATGACTCTTTTACAACTTATGGGCAAACCATTCACTAGTTTCATAACCAGTCTGCTAAACTAGATCATGAGATCAACACTTGATCACGAGATTTGCAGGAGCTACAGCTGGTTTTACTCCCACATCTGCAAATACTTTACAAGTGCTATCTTAATCTGGATGCCTTAACGACAACACAGGAGATGAGCATACTAGATGCCATGGAAGAACAGGTCTCCTAGATGCAGACAGAGAAAGAAGTGGCAACCTCCCTACTGGAGTCCTGGTCTTTATCTATGAAACAATTCTTGCAGGACTTTAAATATGTTTTTGACAAGTTTTATTCTTTACTGTCATAAACACTTATTATTTTAATGACACATGGGTTATTCTGTAATATTATTTTTGTCATTGTTGGCGAAGGGGAAGAAGTATAAATTTTGAATGTTGTGATGTATACTTTCATGTTATTTCTGTTAAGAAGTAGTATGCATTGTATTTTCTGCAAAAGGGATAGTGTATATGCCTAGGCGGAGTAATTTTGATTTTGGCATTTTTTTTTTGTTAAAACACTTAGATGTCAAAATTTCCTAAGTGTTGCCATCAATGCCAAAGGGGGAGATTGTTGGCATTTTTTATGATTATGTTGTGATTGTCATTGATGGACACACATTTGCATTGAGATCATTTTTTTATGTATGAGTTAGGCTCAACCGGCAATTGTTCCAACCGGTATGATGCATTATAGTTCTTAGACTATTGGTGTTTTGCAGAAAGTGATTACCGATCTGAAGCGATATGTAGACCCCAAGCGGTTTGAAGATCTCAAGCGGTATGAAGGTTCAAAGTGGTAGAACACATATTTGCCAGTCTTTATTTTGTCAAACTGGCAACCATCATTTTGCTTGAACCGGTATTTTGTATGAACCGGTAATACTCTGTGATGAGCTACCAATTGACATTTTGTGATAAGTTACCATCCACTAATTGTTTGACGGTGCCGACACTTTAGCGGTGTTTTTTGTGTCATGTTACCAGATATGTCTAGATGCATTAAACCTAGGAAGTTGTAATGTAATCCTATTGGACTGACATGAAATCAAATTCCTTTATAAGGACATCATGTCTAGGGTTTTAGGTTGTTGAGAATGTTGTTGGTGCGATAGTTGATATTGCAGCTAGGGTTTAAGGTGGTTGAGGCATTAGAGAGAGTATGAATGTGTAGAAGACTAAAGTAATGCTGGAATG
This sequence comes from Cryptomeria japonica, assembly GCF_030272615.1. Taxonomy (NCBI): domain Eukaryota; kingdom Viridiplantae; phylum Streptophyta; class Pinopsida; order Cupressales; family Cupressaceae; genus Cryptomeria; species Cryptomeria japonica. Next base: position 765,728,790 of record NC_081414.1, read on the forward strand.
CATTAGGAATGAGCTATCAAGGATCTAACCAAGCAATCTGTGCTATTAGCTAGATCAATCACTTGTTGATTACTCACATCTTCGACAAGTCTATAGCCCTTAACCGGGTAGGCCCAAAAGCCTTTTGTAAATCGTCTAACAAGGTGGTTCACATCTATGGATCTAAAATCCTCTAGCAAGGTAGTCTTTAATTGGACTTATCTCCTAACAGAGATTGAAGATTCCTAACAGGATCTGTTCTGGTAAAGAACATTGTAAGACCTTAATCGGTCTGGTTCCTATTCTGCAAATAGTTACTTGTGAGTTCCATTTCATTGTGGTGTTTCCCATTTGGGTTTCTACATCAAAATCTCTTGTGTTTTGGTGTTTGTGCTTCTGTGGGTGAATGTATTATTAGCTATTTGGTTTGCATGTGTGTTAACTGGTTGGTCTGCTAAACTGTTTTACCAATTTACTGTTAGTCTTGCAAAGTGTTTAAGTGCAAAGATTTTTGGCATACTAATTCACCCCCCCCTCTTAGTATTCATCAGTATTTTCCATCTTAGACCATTAATATACCTTTCTACTCTAATGATTTCATCCTCCATCACTTTTGACCTTAGAGACAACTTCTGGAACTCTTCGGTGTAGGTACTTACATCTAAATCCTTTTGCCTTAGGTTTTGTTTTTTCCTATGCAACTGCACTTCATAATCCTCAAGAAGATAAGTCTCTCTTCTTTTTCTTACCATCCCTTTCCAAGTAGAGATGGGGATCTTACCTTCTCTTTCTCTCTCATTTTGTATAAACTTCCACCAAGTAACGATAGCACCTCTCATTCTTGACTTATCCACTTTAACATTTTGGGCCTCAGTCACACCTTCACACTCAAAATGATTTTCCATACCCTCTATCCATTCCATTATCGACTCTGCTTCCATCTTGCCACTAAACAGTGGTACTCCTTCCAAAGACTTTCCACTCATTTCCTTCAAAGCCTTCAAGAATGGTTCTTGATCAATAACAGGGTCTTGGGTAGGGATTTCATCCTCTATTGCCAATATTTTACCCTTCTCATCTATCTTCCCACTCACTTTTGTTGTCTTGACTTCCACCACACCTAGTTTTTGCTCCAACCTTTCCTTGAGCTATCAGTTTCCATCTTCTTGGTCAGCGACCTACTTAGCCAATTCTGCATTGGTCACCATCTTTACTCCTTTTGATACTAGATCAGTCTCACACTCTTCACCCCAAATCTTTAACTTTCTCTAACACCAATCTGATAGGGAGGATCCTAGATTGCTTTAGTCAGCTTGACTTACTCTAAGGCTTTCTTGCTAGCCTAACCCAGGAATGTTCCTCTCACTATTCCCCTAATTAACTCTAGGTCCTCACTACCGAGGTTTGATACTCTTCTCTATGTGAATTCACTTTCATAAATCCACCAACTCACTAATCCACCAGATCTCACCAGCCACCTTGCAAGGTTTTCTCTACCGTAGATTATACCTACAACTTTTGCTAAGTTGTTTTCCTCCTCATGCTTGGATCTTCTCTCCCTTTGATCCCATCTTCCTCTGGTTTGAGGCTAATAGCCTAGACTCTAGTCTACCCTGCAAGTGATTCCTCTTGGTCACTGATACCTAGCTGGGCTATCATCGAGATCGCCTAGGGCTAGTCTATTGAAATGGTCGATGCCATTTCGTGGTGTGCTACACATAGAACTCTACTATACAATGGCTGGCTCTTCTTGACAACCTCCAATGGTCATGTGGATCCCACAATGGAGAATCAAGATAGAGCCATGTTATAACTACTTGTCACCAACAAAAAACAAGAAACAAAATGACAACTTATTTACAGAGCCGAGTTTGGCACGACTTCAAAATTGAAACTCACAAAACACAGAAAAGTAACATCTACTCTATCACACTGGAATTTCAATATTTAAGCCATTATTTACAGTTTTCAAACAAAAATATAACTCTAAGAAAGAAACCAGAAAATGATCTTCAAATTGTTATTCAAAAGATGTTCTTTGTTCCACCTATCCAACCTCCTTTTAACCTCATTACAGAATTCCCATTGGGTCTTTTATATCCTCCTAAACATGTCTTGAATCATCCCTAACAGACGAGATTCAACTTGACACCATTCAGTTTCTGACTATAACTAATATTTGTATTTCCATTAGGTCATCGCATTAGCACTGAAACACTTATTCCAACATCCGATGGAAGTTTGCAACTCACTTGATTTTCTATCAGGTCATCAGAGTACCATCAAAACACTTACTTTGATGTCCGATGACATTTTACCAATTTCGTACTTCCTCGTCGGTTTCCATTGGGTCATCGGAGTAACAACAAAACATTCTTACCAATGGCCGATGGTGCACTCCCAATAGAATGCTTCCTTGTTGGGTTATTGGTGTATCCCCAAACATGTTCTACCAATGGTCGATGATGCGCTCCAAACCTTTTGCCTTCCCATTGGGTTATCGGTGTAGCTCCAAACATGTGATACCGATAGCCAATGGTGCACTCCAAACCGCATGCTTTCCCATCGAATTATCAGGCAGCACAAAAACTAGTCTTGCCGATAGCCAATGGCTCCTTCCAACTTACTCCAACCTGCTGGCGACCTTAGCGGGTTATCGGGGTAGGTGGAAAACACTCCCACTGACAAACGATGGCACCTTATCGAGTTATCGGGGTAAGTATAGCTGACACATGAACTCTAAAAAGAAAACAAAAATGCACTCCAAGCTCCCTATAAACAACCTGATGGACTAGAACTAGTCCTTATGCCAAAATTGCCAAAAAAATTGAAAAGGGTATTTGCTCACTCTTAGGTGCCCCTGCACCAATTTGATAAGAAGATCCCCTATAAAGGTAGTACATGATAAGGGTCTAGAAGAGGCATGAAAAAAATAAATGGAGTGTGGAGCACCTTTTAGAATTTTTTTCTGCATAGCATATGTATTTGTGCCAAAGGAAAACAGATAGAGGTTGGATTAAAAAAGAGAAAAATGCATCTTTGTATCCTACAATGAAGATTCTAAAGTGTTTCCATGGTTTTTAACCCCATTATCAAAACAATAATTTTATCTCATTTAGAAATTAAAAGCAATTATTGGAAACCTTTTAGTCTTTGAAGAATTCTTTTTGTGTCTTTAAACCCCTTTGTAACCTTCAACACTTAGCCATTTCATATCTTATCAATTTTTTACCTTAGTTCCAAAACCATTGTTGGACTTTGATGGAGTTCTTGCAACCCATAGGAGTCCCAACATGATTTAAGTACTATAATGTTCCCTTTTATTTTGATGTTAAAACATGTTTTAGACCATACTAAGGTTTTATAATTAATGTCAAAAATCAATGGGGTTTTCACAACCCATGCCAAGCCCAACATGTCTTTTTCTCTTTCAAAAGTTTCTCTGTCTCATGAAGTTTGTTCCCCAAATTGTTAGTGTTAAATTTAGCTACCACAACCTTGTCAAAGACCATTGGGATTTTCATAAATTTTTGTTCTTCTAACAGTGTTATTGTTTTCCTTTGATGATAAAGCTTCCAATGTAAAAAGGAGAGAAGGGAAGAAAAATAAAGTCTTTTCTATTTAAGGCGGTGGGCATGAGACAAGTTTCAACAACCTTGTTGGAGGTCATTGGGATTCTCACAACCTAGTGTTTCCCCAATACTTCTCATCATTACACATATTTCAAAGTGAAAATAAGAAATGACCAATGAAGGAAAGAAAGACAAAATTTATGAAATTAGGAAGATAAGAAGTCATGACAATCTTGTCAACTATTGATAGAATTTCCACAACCTAGTTGATAGCTGACATTTGATCCAAAGATAATTTCTAAATATTAAACAAAAAATGAACAGGAGAATAAAAAATATGGAAAAATAATATCGTTTTGAAACCTTCACCGGTTTTTGAGGGGATTCCAAAACCTGATTATTGCTCGATGCTCGTTGAAAAGGCAAAATTGAATTTGGTGCTAATTCATTTGACATTAATGGTGCCAAATCCAAAGTTTATATAATTAATTTAGCAACAGAAAGTTAATTATATTACCTAGTTTTAACTTTTGAATGTTAATTGCAAGTGATAAATAAAGATTTGTAGAGCTCAGAAGCATAATTTAAGTAAAAAATTGAGTGCAGACCTCTAAATGAAGATTCTTCTCCATGGTGCAAATAAGAAGTGAGTATTGGTTCTTAATTGCTAAAAATTTAGTTTTGCATTGATATAAGTATTTCTTTACGAAAAACTCTCCACATAAATCCAACCCAAATAAGGGGAAACTCTATCATTTTTTTCCCAAAATTCAAAACTATTATATTTTAGGCACACCTACAAAGATGATGTATAAGTAATTAGCTTATAAACATCTTTTAGGATCAGAGAACATCCTAAGTAAAATTGGAGACACATGGCTAGGGAACATAAACCTTGATGAGTTCTTAGAAATCGTTAATTACCCAAATAAATATATAGTCATGCTAAGAGTAGTTGAAACAAGATTGCTCAAAGATGTTTTTGATTAAGGGAAAACAGGTTTTGAGGGGACCAGAAACCACGTACACTAGGTTTTGAAGGGACCCGAAACCCTCAGATTTTGCTAGGATCTGGAACCTACAAAGAAACTTCTGCTAGTAAATATAGGCACATTAAATCAGCAAATCATATCAACCAAATTGGCAAGTGCCAGCCAGAAGCCCGCACTACCACAAAAAGGAAAAATCCAGCCAGACTAAAAGAAAATCATTATAAAATCTACTGGCAACACAACCTAAGCCTATTAGTGAAGTTGATGAACTCCCACATCTAGACATCAGGGATTTTTTGGGTTCCCCTCCCCATGTGCATAAAAATCAGGAAGCTAAAGGCTAACCTGTCCCTTAACCAAAAACCATCACAAACTAAGCTGGGCCCTTCAAAACTGTCAGCATCAAGCCAAACATAAAAATAAAAAATGGGGTTTTGAAAGGGTCCCCTAACCTTCTAGTTGGGTTTTAAAATGGCTCCCAAAACCATCAAACTGAACAAAGAAAACCATAAAAGATCCTTCAGAAACCCCACCTAAATAGGGGAAAGAGAAAGAAAGGAAACCAACCTACCATCCTTGGTTCTCCTGTAGAGACAAAATTGGGCATCAACAACCCTATGCAAATCCAACCCACCCTCCACAATACTAGTCAAAAGACCAAGAAGCCCCTTGACCACCCGATCACCATGCAACCACTCCACCTCCATAGGAGGGCACATTACCTCAAGAGGAAAGTCATGGAAACAAGCAACAAGAAAACAAGCCATCAAAAAGATACTAGCAGGAGAAGCATCGAGGTTGCACACCAAAGAATCAGGTCTGCCACAAGTGTTCAGCTCCATCACCAAAGGAACAAACCCCACCTCAAAAGGGGAAAGGTTAATCAAAAGGAGAAGCCACACCAACCACAACCTGAGATCCAACTAGCCTCTGCCAAACAAAAAAGTCTCCAAAAAGGAAACTCCAGCTCTAGCCCCAGAGAATATCTCTGCCTCAATAGGAGATAACACCACCATAACAGGCATAAAGAGCAAAAAAAGAAGCCAAAAAGACACTGCAACCTTAGGAAAATCCACCCGAGTCCCATCCACCTCTATAGGACAGGAGAACAGATCATAAAGAGAAGCAGGGGTAAATATCTAGGAAAAGACAATGACAGAGAGGCTGAACAGAGGACCCACAAAAGGGCCAAACTGCACATAACAAACCCCACTGAATAGAGGACCCACGAAAGGCCCAGGCCACACAAAACAAGCCCCATCCCAGCAGGAGACAAAGCTTCCCTTGCAAGGTCACCAAAGGCAAAGCACACACCAGAGCGGCCCTATAGGCACCAGCGACAACGATAGGGAAGGGAAGAGGGGGCCCCGATTGCCGAAGAAACTCTAGAAACCAACCTCAATTTCAAACTGCCCTTCGTTTCCACTCATCGCCATCCGCATCTTTGTTTTCCCCTCCATCCTCTGTTGTTTTAGTGGAGCCACAACCCCCCAAAACCCTAGCAGAGATTCCTAATGCTCTCCCACCCATCGTTATTTTGCTCCGATTGCTAAAAGATGTTGCATTGCTTGTCATTATGTACAATTTATAAATTTGGTCCTTGAGTGTATAAAAATGTACACCCCACATACCATGGAAATAAGAACTAATGATGAAAAAGTCTTAATCACTCTAGACCAAGCTATAATAAGTGGTTGTTTCAGGCTTCTAGAAAGGGAAATGTTTGCAAACTAAGACTTTTCCATTTGATAATTATAGGCTAGTAATAAAAAATGGGTATTATAGAGTCATGATTGAAATAGTTCACAACAACCAAGAAATAAAAAGTCCAGTTACCTAAGATCATACACAAGACTCGTTTTAAGGGAGAGATTGCTAACATTATAAGTCCTTTAAATAATTTGCGGGGAAATAGGAGCACACATGACTTTGAAGAGTAGATGTTTTTCTTTGTGTAAATCATATGCACAAGAGAACAATACTTAAATTGTGATAGCATCACTAGTGATAGAATTCATTCAATGATTACATATTTTTCTCACAACAATTTTTTCTACGTGTCATCTTATTTAATTTATGTACTAGCCTATACAAGACCATGTATTGGGATAATACATGTTGAGTAGTATGATAACAACATCTAAATCTATAATTACTATCTTGACCTGCAATTAGAAAAAAAATACTCCAAATTTAGAAGAGTTAATAATGTATTTACAATTAGATTAGTTAGAGAGTTGTAGATAGACTTAGGACAAAGATTATAACTTGAATCCATCTAATTTATCAATTAGAATGGGATCCATTTCTTAAAATTTCAATGATGCTTTATGGATTTAGACATGAGCTGCTTAGGTAAAGTCAAGATAAATCTATCCTGCTAGAAATTTGTACGAAAGTCTATGAGGTGAATAAAAGATGTTCTATGAGGAAGAAGGTTGGAATTTTGTTTCCTATTAGGCTTGGATACTACATCCGTAATATCCAATTTGATTTTCTTAATATTGAAAGAGATTTGGTTAAATACATCATTTCTACCTATTATCACTACACGTTTCCTTTTGATAACAAGGAATTTGCTAAGAATAATTTTCATTTGGGCCCTACATTTCATTATGTGCAACATATGAAAGATTACTAGGTTGATTGTTTAGATGATTATGAAGTTAGAAAGAGGAGTTTGATGATGATGAGCATAATTTTTTTTGTCACACTTCAGTTAGGATGCAATATAGATGGAGTGGAGGATGATTAATATGATCTATTTGACCCCATTTATACTTCTAATATTTAAATACAACCCATCATCATCTTTGATTGGAGTGTACAGACCCAAGAACTTCCAAAAATGGATTGTTGTAGTCTTGAGAAGTGTAAATAAGTTAGGCTAGTGGAACAAATTCCACACTAAGCTTCAGAGGGTAGTGAAAAAATTTAATATATCCTTACAATAGTTACATAAACATAAAAAAAATAAACATAAATAACACATATACCACAATACAATGATTTACATGGGAAAAATAATTTTAAGAGAAAAAACCCAAACTTCAAAAGTCGCTCAATATATTATTAATAAATCAACAACATATTACAATGTACTTGAAGAGAAAGCTTCTTATATGACTATCACTAATGGAGATCCAAAGGTAACTCAACATTTATAAGACTCAAAATAAATCACAATAAAAATCCTTAACATAGTGACCTCATAATAAAAAGGTTGAATTGTAGGGGAAACAAGGCACACAAAATATCCATCATTAGATCTATGACTTAACGACCATACCCACCCCTTTCAACCCTCCACACTCACTTATCAATATTAAAATTTTATCATAAATACATTTTTATTGTTACAAGGTTGAGACATGATTTTTCTAAAAAGAAGAACACAAATATGGCTAGCTAAGAAATAGGTAGAGGCATCAAAGGTCAAACCTAAAAGAGGACAGAAGGAAGGATGCCAAACTGAACATAGCTCTACAAAAATTTCTTCCTCAACGGTACCTAATCCAACTAAACAAACATTTACTATAGTTGAAAGTGGAGGTGGGAATAAGTTACCTAAAAAGAAGAAATATGCAAAAAAAGACATGTAATGATGGTCTTGCTAAAGATATGATAACAAATGAAAAAGAAAAGGAGAATGCAATCATAGAAAATGAGAAAGAGGAAGAGAATACAGAGGAATAGGAGTAAGAAGCTAAAATTATTGAGATAGATCAAGAAAAGAACCCTCAAAAAGTTAAGCCTCCTTCCTCTTTCCCTTTAAATCTAAAAAATATCACAAAAACTTCTCCACTGAAGAGGACCCTTTAGTTCACTCTTGATTCTTTTAAAAGTTCCTTAGGTTCCCTTTCTTCTCCATCATGTTTGGAAAATACATTGTTAAAGAAAAGAAAGGTTGAACCTATGAAATTCTCAACTGATGATATTGTAGGACAATTATTACTAACATCCCCAAAGGCCAAAAGGTTAAAGACTACTTCCAGATTAATGAACGATGAAAATCATGAGTATATATTTATAAAAATTACACATCCATTAGTACAAAAGGAACCCAACCAAGCCACTACTCTTGACTTTAACATGACTAGGATAAACCTGGGGCGTCCAAGTAGAGACAAAGATGTCCACAATTTCCATGTGATAGCCACCAATTTGATGAAAATAACAGAAAAATATAAACATGACAAAGAGGAATTGAAAACAAGAATCAAATTTCCTACAAACTACTTGAAGTCACTTGTAGATCCATCTACTCAACCTATTAGCACATTTGAAGCTTCTTTTGATCTAAATTTTGATCCAGGTAAGGAAATGGCAAAAAATGTATAGAATGATAGTTTCTTTGGTAGAATTACACAAGAATGGATAAAAAATATTAAAACCAAAGGAATTTGATTTATTAAGAATGTGAGGAAAGTGAATGCTCATCTAATTATAACATGCAATGTCATTATATTAATACAGAAATCAACAATACCAAGCAAGATGAAGTTGGGTGGTTATAGAAAGGGCAATAGCTTATGGAGATTGTTGGGATTGGCATGGATAAAACTATAGTGGATAACATTATAAGAGATTCTCAGGATACTTAATGTATAATATGGAAAGAGAGCTTCAAATGGAAGGATACTTTCCTCAAACAAATCATCAAAGAGTAAAGAAAGTTGCTCAAATATTGCAACTAAATGTTGAATGAGGTAGCTCAATAATTCATAGATATGAGATGCCACTATGGATGAGTTGAAATTCAAGTTAAAAAATACAATCGGTTCTCTCTTAGACCCCAAGGCTTTCAATGAGGAGAATTTAAATAAATTAGCGCAAATCAATTCAACATTATCCTAGTATGTGAACCATATAAAAAATTTCTCTTCTAGAAATGAGGTTGTTTGGGCTAATAAAGCCTTATTGAAGCTTAGAATTCAAAATATCATTTTCCCTAATCAGGAAGAAGTCATGATAGTGGTATAGGCCTTGAAGGATTATAAGTTTTGGTTGGTAGAACAACAACAAAATCAAGAAGATGGAGCTAATGTAGATCAACAAGAAGCGCGACATTCTAACACATTCTCTCTTTTATTATAAATTTTGAGGTTTTATAATTTTAAAATATTTTACAACAAATAATATCATTGCAGTGCTAAAAAAACACTTGACACTTTTTTATTGTTTGTTTACTAACTCTCACATTTCACAAAGAATTGTTTTCTAAATATTACCTCATATCCATATATATTAAAAATTATATTTTTCTTATAAACATAAATTAAAAATTTCAACAAACTATTAATACATGGTTGTCTTGTAAAATGACATTAATTTTCTTTTCTTCATTTAGCATGGTAAATTGGACATATTTTACTAACTTTATAGACCTTTGATTCTCATACTTGAAAAATTAACCTTAACCAAGTTACTTCACAAGTAGTACTCCACAATGATTTACACCTGACTTCAATAGATCAAAAATAAATAATTGGTTGGTTCTTTCTTATCCGAGATAGAGTGCTTAGTATATCTATATTTTCTTTTTAATCTATACACTTTTTAATTCCAACTAAAAAGAAAGAGGATGCGCAGGAATCAGCGAGAAATAAGTGATGCAGGAGCTCCTTGCCAGCCAAGTGCAAAAAATATTTTCAATTCGTACCTAAATGGTATAGTACGTATAGAGCAAAAAGAGGGTTGAAGCAACAACAATAAGCTGATTTCGTTCTGTATCTTCCAGACCCCTAGACAGAAAGAAAATTCATTATTAGACAGTTTAGCTATTCATTATTAGACAGTTGAGCTTTTGTATCAACTCATGACCTAAAAGCTCAAAGCGCCAGAAACTATTTTAAATTTTTTTATTACAATATTTTAAAAAACTAAATATGATTAATTTCTAAATTAATATAAGAAAAAACATACTAAAAATTTATATAAAAATAATATAAAATTAAAAACAATTATATCTTAATCCTACCATTTTAAAATATTCTAATAAATTCATATATTTATAATAAATATTGTAAAATAATATATATTGCTTATTATAATTTTTTACGGTTTATTAATAATTTGAAGTGTCATATATACAGTTTTTTGGAAAAAATAATCTCTCCACTAATTTTATTATTGTAATATAGGATTTAAAAGTGCAAACGGCCATATAGCCTGTCAAATTCGAGGCCTGCTTAGCTCTACTAATGGCTGTTTAAAGACGTTAGTCAGAAATTATAGGACACAGAAAATTGTCACTGTAGTCCAAGATATTTATTATGATGTTTCAAATACATTCATTTTGAAGTATATCTAAATTTAATATTGACAATTCAGGACAAAGAAATGAGTAGGGTAAGAGGTCTTTTATTTGTTTCTATTTATTATTTCACAAATTATGACAAAGAAATAAGTAGGTGTAGCTAAGTTTTTCACTTGTTTTCATTTCTCATGTTTTTTCCGAATCATGAAGAAGAAATGAGTATCTGTAGATAGGTCTTTCACTTGCTTTCTATTTTCACAAATCATCACAAAGTAATCAGTTTAGATAGATCTTTTGTTTGCTTTCTTTATTATATCAATCATAACAAAGCAACGAGTAGGTTTAGGTAGGCTGAAGCTATTCTGGTTCCAAAACAGACTTTTCGTACAGCGTGTTAGTGACAGGTTAGTCAATCGCAACCGTTTATTGCAAAATCGACAAAATGCGCGACTAACACGCGTGTTAGTCAATCCAATAGGTCTCACACTTACTTTCATTTATTATGACTTTCATTTAGAAAGCAGAGGACATTTTGTTAAATTGACAGGCTTCTATAATGTTTATCAGTTGAATAGTGTATTCAAATGGCACCTATGTAGGGGGAAAATAATGGACTTTTGGACGTCGGTGGGTATCAAAGTTTGCATATTTTCAAGATATTAAATACAAACTTATCCTGTATAAGCCTTCCCATTTCATCACGTTCAACTGAGCATCCAATCTTTTATTGATTTAATTTGATTTTCGTATAGCTCACTTATAAATTATACAATTGAAGAAACTTTATATGTTTTCCTACATTCCATTAATCTTTTTTTTAAAGCACATTTAAAATTTAGCACTGGCAAATCATGATAAAACAATGAACATCTTTAGATAGTTCTTCCACTTGCTTTCATATTTAGAAAGAATTGGGTTTAGCTTGTTCTTCTTATTTAGTCAATCTTACATAACTAAAAAACTAGCAATAATAATATATATTAAATTTTATTTAATAATTTTTAAAATGTCATTTTTTTCTTCTATTAATTCATGTTGAGAATAGTCGATGGATAAATGAAATCTAAGTATTTAAATTTTATTATTTTTTTAATATTGAATTCTTGTGATAACATTTGAACTACATCAATAATGTAAGTCTTATTCAAACGTTAACTTGAGATTCAATTTTCAACTATATTAATGTTTGATTGTTGTTTGAATACCATTGTGAGTTTTTTTACTTTTTATTGTGAAGTAAAAAGAAAGATATATGAAAAATTAACTATGTCTTAAAAAAAATCCTCTTCTATGAAATTGTATCATTTATTTATAAATTATTAATCTTTTAGACAAAATACATACATTAAATATATTTTATAATATGTTTACAAAATTGATTCACATATTGAATGAGTGCAGATTACTATCTAATATCATAGTATTAATTAAATACAAAGAAGAATAACAATAATTTAAGTCATCCACAATTAATTAATGATAATTATTACAATAATAAACTATTTTATGCAATCTAATATGTGTTAACCTTCACTTGAACTATACTTTCAAACATCAAATCACCATTATGAACCAAGTAAAATATAATCAAACACATTGCCAATAAAAAAAACAGACTACCGTAAATTTAATTTGGATCTTTAACTTCACAAATAAATATATTATATCTTTGAATTTTTTTTTATTATTTCAAAATATATATCTCTACTAAATATAGAAAACTAACAATTATAGAAAGTAGATGCAACATTTCTCTTGTTGACTTCACATGACAATTAGTACCATACAATGTTAAGGCACAATATTTTAATGGATATGGTCCACATGTTCTAGTTAAATTTGTGAAGTAAATTACACAATTAAGAAATACTATTTTTATCCCACTTAATAGATCAAAGGAATTAGAAAAGAAACCATAGTTCTATATATCTACTTAGATTGTGTTAGTTAAGGAAATAAAATGTACATTGAGACTAAACAAATTTCAAAGATGAAACTTCCTTGTCCTCTTGATGTTCCTTTGCAAAAGTCAGTTTTACCCAAATGAGATGATCTTTTTCATTCATATAAAATATAAAAATTTAATAAAATTATATTAAAATAGAAAAAATATTAGAAGTTCATTTATATTTAATTAGTTAACATGGAATGGGTATATCAACATGTCCTTTAGAAGTGTACATTTCAATTAATTTTAAAAATTTATTTATTTCAATCATATTTTCTTGCATGATTGTTTATATATTAATAATCAATGTTAAGTTGTTTCTTATTAAAGTGGGGAAGGGTCCCAACCTTTACAAATGAGACAAAAAATATGGAACGACAAATTATTGTGAGACCAAAGAGATTCTATAATCTATGTTATGCTGTTTATTTGTAATTTTGAATAGAATTTGATAAGAATTTGTGTTTTTATAAGAATATTTTTTGTCGATCAATGTAAATTTTTTCCACGTCTTTGACATTTTCATGTTATTAGAAAAAAAAGATAATTTTTTACTAGGTGAATAAATAATTTTATGTTTTGATAAAATGTTTATTATTCTAATTTAATTAGTTAATGTATTTTTTTCATGTGGGATTTTACGCTTTAAAATTTTATTTATTCTTGTTAATTTAGATTATTCTCTTAAAAGGCCTATCACTAGATTTACTTTATTGGTTCTTGGTCTTGCTAGTATTTCCTTTTCTTTATGGAGAAGAAAATTTGTTGTCATGGGAGGCCATAGACTATGTGTTGAGACTTCTTTGTTCACATTTCTCAATAAGAACACTAAATTTTGGGAGATATTTGATAAGACGAGAATAACCCCTTTTTTCAAGGCTATGAAAGGGAGCCATCAAAATTTATCCTCACACTTTATGAATATTTGGAAGAATGGTATAGTTGTGGTTGGAGGGGTTAAAATGGAAGTGTTAGAGGATTTAATTGCCTAAGTAATTGGGCTTAAATGTGAAGGAGAGAAGATTCCTAGACTAAGCTAGAAGCATGCTTATGAAGACTATATGACAATTTTCTTGGAGGAAGGAGAGAATCTTAAGAGACACCAAAATGGGTGTAGATGGGAAGATCTTATGCCACCATAGGGAGCTATGAACTATCATCTTGTCAACTATTTTACCTTAGAAGGTAGGTTTTCCATGGTTCATGGTTACCACTTTCTCCTCCTAAATCATTTGCTACACCAAAAACCAATAAGTTACCCATTCTTTCTTTTCTCTTCAATGGGTAAATGTGATGCTAAGGTGGTTTACCTCCATTACATCAGGGTTTAATTTATGTCATTCATAACTACTATTTATAGAACACACATATTGTTAACCTTGTCCTTCCTCGTGTTTCCCCCATGGGGGCGTCATTGGATAGAAAATATTATATCACATCCATTCATATTGAAGTGTTTAATATCCCAAAAATGAGGGTGCAATATATTTCCTATTGATGAAAATAGGGGAGTTTTTAATTCTGAATATGAAAAAATACAATATTTGGTGAAAATAGGGAGGTTTTTAATTCGGGCTATGTATTGGGAGGGGGTGACAAAAAAAGGAGTTTAAGGCAATATTTTTTGAAAATAGGGAGATTATTTAGTATTCCATGAATGCACGTGCTATAACCAAAGTTCACTAAGTGAATCCCCCATGGTTTCCCCAATGGACTAGGATTAAAACCCTCAGCCACTAGGTATTTGCAGAAAAATAATTAATTTTAAGGTGCGTGTGTGTGTGTATGTATATATATACATATATATACACACACATATAAACATATACATACATACATACATACATACATACATACATACATACATACATGTGTGTGTGTGTATACATGTATATATGTATGTATATATATGTGTGTATGTATATATATATATATATATATGTGTATATATCTATATGCATATATGTCTCTGGACACACACACGCATATATATATATATATATATATATATTTGTGTGTGTGTGTATTTGTATGTGTATGTGTATGTGTATGTGTATGTGTACGTATATATGTATATTGTCATGCCCAAAATTTAGGGCAAAAACGGAATGATTTATTTTTTAAAAATACCAACTAATTAACATTAAGTTCACTAACATGACATGCACTAATGTATTTTCCATATCTATATTCGAGCTAATTTTGATACTAAACCAAGTAACGAAATTAATTAAAATTTATTTGCGGAAAATTAAATGATTTAATTTTATTTTCACAAGATACCCAGTCAATAGATTAATTATGTCCACCACTAGAGGTCCTGGCATGTGCACAGACTCTGGCTCATTTCCACCCTGACTCTCTACAGGAATAGGAGCTAGGCTCCTGCTTCATTCTCTATCAACAGATCTATGACTCCTAGAGCCATGACTTCTAACCTGAGGGTTCTCTGCTAGGATCCTTTCCTGAACTATGCTAATAAGATTCTGTATTGCCGCTAAGAGGTCTCAGTTAGGCTCATTTGGCTATTCGGGAGGTGCTCCTGGGTTCTCTTCTGGAACCAATGCCTCCCTCACTACCTCTTCGCGTTCTATGCGCACACGTCTAGGACCCCATCTGCGCTTGCGAGCTTGTCGCGTTGTCGGAGGCATCCTAAGAGGAAAATAAGACAAAATAAATAATTAATTTCTTTTAGAATAATATTAATTCAAATAAATTTAAATGTCTGATAAAATCAATTTAACAAAATAATTTAAATAATCTAAGGCAAAAAGTAAGTGGAGTAAGGTTCCTAGTGTGGAAACCTTGCTCTGATACCAAAATGTCATGCCCAAAATTTAGGGCAAAAACGGAATGATTTTTTTTTTTTTAAATACCAACTAATTAACATTAAGTTCGCTAACACGACATGCACTAATGTATTTGCCATATCTATATTTGAGCTAATTCTGATACTAAACCAAGTAACTAAATTAATTAAAATTTATTTAAAAAAAACTAAATGATTTAATTTTATTTTCACAAGATACCTAGTCAATAGATTAATTATGTCCCCATAGACAACCAAAGTTACAATCGAGCTAAACTCCTAACTTTTAATTTTCAAGTTCTCATAAATAGTTAATTTAGAAATATTTAATCTTAATTTAAAACTCCTCAATCTAATAAAGTTAAAATAATTATTTACTTCTCCATTACTTAATTTAAATCATTTCGTACTATTTGAAAGTCAAATAATAATTGCATACAATTTTCACTTGAACCATTTCTACTTATTTACATTTATATAGAACATAATTATATAATGACAACCTTATATATATATATATATATATATATATATATATATATATATATATACCTAGGGTTTTACCCATTCAAACTCTATCTAATCAAATATCTATCTCAAAACCTCTTTCTCTTTTTATTTTATTTATAAAAATAAAACTTCCCTTAAGATATTTTATTATTTTACCCTAATCATATTTTGTTTGCCCTAACCCCAAGCTTTGGATTAGGGCATTCCATTTAATATATATATATTTTGTTGTACCTTTGATTTATTTTTTGTTCGGACTGTGCAGGGTTGAAACCCATCAAGCGGCAGCCATGGTGAAGATCGTAGGTTAAAGGGGGTGATGGGGGCACCACTGTGTGTCCACACAGTGGCGGCACGGCACCACTATGTGTCCACATAGTGGCAGCCGCGACCGACACTGTGTGTCCACACAGTGGGAGCCGCAACGGCCCACACCACTATGTGTCCACACAGTGGCGGCTGCAACCGACACTGTGTGTCCACATAGTGGGAGCCGTAGTGGCCCACACTGTGTGACCATACAGTGGAAGCCACGGCCCACACTGTGTGTTCACACAGTGGAAGCCGTGAGGCCGACCATTGTGTGTACACACAGTGGGGTCTGCGGCAATACAAAAAAACCCCTTTTTTTCTAAAGTTATAAATATTTTTATTTTTATGTAATATATATATTCAACGCATTTTATTTTATTTTATTTTTTTAAACATAGTTATAATGATATACATGCAAACTGCCTTAATACTATATTAGTATAAATTTATAAATTCCATGAGGCATCCAATTAAAATAAATAGGCTCTAGTATTTTGATTTAGATGAAGAGGATATAGATGGGTTAATGATTTTCAAACTTCATTCTACTATATTGCTTTTATAGGAAACATAAATAAATAATTTTTTTTTCGATATACAACATGCATGCAAATCTAACTTATGCCTTTTCTATTTAATTTTATTTTGAATGCCTAAGAATGGAATGAATTTCCTGCTAAGCTATTTATCATAACACATCGGATATACTTTTTTTTCTGAACTTAGGGACTACTAATTTAGGAATGCATAATTCTTTTCTGCAATAAATACATTTACTGATTCTGCAATTACTACTGCAATTGAATAGATATTTTTATTAAAGCCTAACAACAACTTCAACTCATATTTTCTGCAATTAAAATGAAGACAAATTCACAGATAAAAAGAAAAAAACACAGAATTAAATAAAACTAATTTTCATATTACAATGACTATTGCATGCAATTCAAAAGTAATTCTTTTCAAATAGAAAATAGGAATATATCTAGCTTTTTACAATACTAAAGATATTCTGCAAAGTTTACAAGATGTTTCTTTATTTAAATACAATAACTAAACTCATGTCTATATTTCGAATTTACAAATAGCCTCTCATTCCAATGAATGAGGGTGTATTTCTCCTTTTAAAACTAATAAATACAATTACAATTAAATATCTGCAACAATAATCTCCTGCAACTTCCCACTTGACCTATTCTTTTCTCCCGACAATCCTGCATAATAAATCACAAATATGACCATGGAGTGCTCACCTCCCAGCCTAGGCTAACTGGTAGCCACCCCCGAGCTTGGAGAACCAAGCCCTAGACGGGATACAAACATGCAAACACATAGAAGACAAAAATACACACAGATTTCAGACACACTCCCATCCCGGCTACACTGCACCACACTTTGGTGATGCCCTTTTTAAGGGTGGTAGTGGACCAATATCCTGAGGAGAACTGCAAGTATGGAAAACATGTAGCCACCTCATGGCACAAAAATTACATCAAGAATTTCAACCCCTTATTCCTTATGGCCCCCAAGGCATTCTAGCCTTATATCCCTCCTTTTGACCCCCATTGCACAAACAGGCCATGCAGCAAGGGTCACACAAAAATCCCTTGTGATCACTCTCATAACAAGAGTCTCTCACTCGAGGGTTATCACTGCTACCACCCACAAGATCCTCCTCTCTCCCAAGAGTAAGAGGTCTTGAAAACTCCCAAAAACACATACAAAACAATATACAAAAATACCAAGTGAAATTTTCAAAAAGGACATACAAGAAAATAGATTTCTTACACCAACATACTTTCAAACACATGCAAAAAAAGAAGTCATTTTAAGAATAATGTAACCAACCTTAATCTGCTCAAAGGTAGGATAGTATTTGAGGAAGAGCTACCCAATTCCACGGATCTTCTTCTTCTACCCTTCGCCAAATTTTACTATTCAAATCTATTCTATCCTTTTCAAAAATTCTCTTGTCTCCAAAAATGGAGAGTGGGTGATTACCCTCAAATTTTCAAATTCTTGCTTAAGAAGCTCATTCTCTCAGTTCTCACAAGTTTCTAAAAACTAAAGAGGAAGGTAAGACAGAATGGGAAAGAGAACTCTCATTCGAAAAGGAAAGTTTACAACTAGGTTCAAACTTCTATTTTCAATTTTCGCACAACTCAGAAAAGTCAAATTTTAGAGTGTCTAAAAGGTCACTTAGGAGTAGAAACTTGCCTAAAATTACCCCTAACCCTTAGGTATACCTTATGGGCTTTAGGAAACCCTATTAAACTACCCCTAGGTGTTCATTTAACCCATTTTAAACCCCTTTGAAGTTTATTTTCGGGTCAAACATATGTTGACCACTCCAAAGATTCTTTTCCCAAGGTATTTATGACATCATGTTATATTAAATGAAAAAGCTATAGTTGAACACTTTCCCACCAAGAGACAACAATAAAATTTAAACTTAAATCCACACATGTGTCAAGTGACACAAATAAAACATTTTTACAATTTAAAACATGAAATCGTCTCTTGTGGATTTTACACAAGTAAATTAAATACACTTAACACACATGCAGCATATACTATTACGAATAAAATACAACACAAATGGGGTGTTGTCTCTCCAAATAGACAACCCCTGGCTTACAAACAAACAAAAGTCTAGGTTTGGTTCTCCATAATATTTCCATGGTCACATGGATAACTTCCTGCGCATCTCAATCTACACATTAGTACTTTCAAATATCCACATATAATATAATTCAAAGGAATAATAATACACATCATCACTTGAATACAATTTACATCTGAATAAATTAAATACATCTTTTATGCAATCAATTTCACATAAGCAATTCATCCTAATTCACCTTAACTTACACATTCATCATAATTCTATTATCATATTAAAGTCCTGCAATTTCAATAATGACATTTATCACCGCAATTTCATCTCATTCAAAAATCATGTAGTGTTCTATCTCATAAGCATATAAGTAAATCATCAAAATATAGCAATGTTATCCAAATCGTGAAATCATATAAGTTCTAAGTTTCAAAATGCATCAAAATAAAGTATCCATAATAGTCAATATATAAAAATCACTGAAATGTCAGACTGAGTCGAGGTGAGGCCTCACATATATACAGTTGTATATATAGACACATATATATACATATATATATAAATATATATATATATATATATAAATATATAAATATATATATATATATATATAAATATATAAATATATATATATATGTATATATATGTCTATATATATGTATATATACATGTATATACATGTATATATATATATGCATATATATACATGTATATACATATATATACATGTATATATATAAATGTATATATATGGACAGACACACGCACACACAAAGGATGAAGAAGTTGATCAAGATCCCCAACTCTACTCTCTAGGATAATGGCGATATTCTCTCTCTCTCTCTCTCTCTCTCTCTCTCTCTCTCTCTCTCTCTCTAAGATCAACAAGCTAATTAAGCTCCCCAATTCTACTCTCCAGGATTATCATGATATTTATAATTTATATATATATATATTTACAAAGGATCAACAAGTTTGTCATGCTCCCCAATTCTACTCTCTAGGATGATGGTGATATTTATACTCCAAGATCTAACGATATTTCTTTTGAAGAATGGTTGGATATCCTACAAAAATAATGGCAAACTATTAAGGAACTGAAGTCCCTTAATGATAACTAACTATTTTTTTCTTCTTACTTGCTCCCTCATTTTTTGGCTCTCTAGTTCTAAAGACTTTCTATTTTTTTTCCTTTTCAATATCAATCTCACTCCTTGTGAGATTCATTTCATTTTTCTTGATGGTGGCTATGTAATGGGTCTAGGCCCTTCCCATGCTAATCTAATCAAAATAAAATATCAATAAAAATTTAATTAAATTGATATATTTTTAGAAATATCATTAAATATTCATTAAGGTAAATCATGGATTTTATAACTTTAGTATAAAAAAGTTTCTTAATACATTCAATTGATCATAAGCCTACGAAAAATAACATGATAAAAGTCTCTAAACTATTATTTATATATAAGGATATGCAACTAAGCGAACACAACAATGGTAGAAATATAACTAGATGTTTTCATATGATAGTTGAGTGTCATGGATTTTAATCAATAGAATTATCTTAAACATCATTCATATCTTCATATTTAGGTTTGTACACTTAATTGTATTCATCTTTATTAGTCGAGACTAATATTTATAATCAATAAAAACCATTTCAAAATGACTCCTGCTAAATTATATCAATCTACTTTTTATAACAATAAACTTATACCCAAATATACATGTAGTTTATTGTACAGTGTATCTGCTACACATGGAAATGTGATCAATAGTCTATTGATATTTAATATCTTAACACTTATCCTATATGAATACTTTCCCAATGTAACCATATATTTGTATGGCATAATTATAATATTCAAAATTAGCTTACCATGAATATGCATGCACCATGAACTACATACATGTGGCCATTGGGTCTAAGAGTTGTAGCGTTGCATTGAATATGAGGTAACCTAAAAGATGAAATAAATTCTCTATAACCATACCATCAATGGTGTATATGAAATTTATAATGTGTTTTTTCTAGCTATAAGAACAAATACGTGGTCAAGGTCCATCCACTAGGTTAGAAAGATGATGCTAGCATTTTGTGGAAATAATAATTAATTAAACCTAAAAAATATCTTTCTCAAATTCATTTAAATTAAAAGAATTTTTTTTTTCTTAATGGTAAATCTAGGTTAATCCAATGAAATGTAATCATATAAGTATATTGATTATTTAAGTTAATCAATTGGTATTATTCATAGCACTAATAGAAATATTTATAATTATTTTTAGAAAGCAAACAAGAAGCATGGACTACTTAAATCTAATATTGAAGAATGAGTTTCAAATAACTAAATGTCTAAAATTTTGTAGCTCAAGATCAAGAAATAGCCTTAATAATTTATTATAATTAGAATATTGGTCTCTACTCTAATCGAGATCATGCTCACTTATTTGATTCTAATTGAATATAATTTATTCTATAGCCACTAGTTTGACCTATAATAGTCTCTAAATGTTTCCACTTGCAAAACTTGAAAAATGAGCATAACCACAATAGATTATCTCTCTTGTGGACCATTGAAAATTGCATAGGGTGAGAGAAAAAGTATCAAAAACCTTCATTTAATGGTCTTTTTTTTTTTGGAATGAAGTTGCCTTTATTGGAAGGTGACTCAAAAATCACCTTCAAATAAATGGGAGCATTCATTCAAAGTTTGTAATGGAAAATGACCTCCGAAGGAAGGTCATTTGCATAAAAGGATAAAATGACCTCAATTTAAAGGTTTCTATCACTTTTCATATAGATGACCTTACTTTGAAGGTCCTTTTCTTGTGATGCCCCTCTCCTACGACACTATTTATATTTTTGAAGGATTTCATATTGATCATAAAATTATAACTATAACTCATCATATATGAAATAGTTATATTAAATATAGAGTATAATTAGATGTAAAATAATTATATTTAAATACATTAAATTAATACAATGAATCCCCAAACATAATCAATTAACTAAGTTTATTAAATTAATTTAATAGTTTAAACAATGAAAAGTTAAATGTAACTGATTAATTTAGCTTTTATTAAAATTGGTTGAATATTACAGATAATCAAAAGTTAATGTGAATGGAAAATTAATTTTAATAGATTTTGGAAGAGAAAGTTTCTATTCAAGAAAGCTATCAATTATTCCTAGGAAGGGATAAAATTTAATGAAGGAAAAAGCTGGTTTTTTTTTTTAAATGTTACTAAAACCATGTGAATTTAGAATAGTTTCTATCACTAAAAAATCAACCTTCTATTTATCTTAGAAAAGTCTAAATGCATGGGGAAGGATGAATGGATTTCGCAGAAGAAGGATGGGAAGAGATTTTTTGAACTGGGGATTTTCATATGTCTCTGTGATGGTTTTCCATGGAGGAGGAGCGAACCCTACCAATTTGTAACTGGTGATAATGGAAGTGACTCAAAGCCAAAACCTAACATGAGATGGAATGTTTGCTATAGATAGGAGATTGTTGAGGAGCTGGGCTAGACCGAGAGCTTTAGATCGTGCCTTCAGGCTTGGGTGCATTGCATTTTTCAGGTAGGCGAGAATCTCCTCTGAGCATGTTGTGTGGATTTCTTTTCTTATGTCTTTGTGCTCATACAGATTACCAGAATAAAATTGTCTGTGAATATGCTTTGGTTTGGTCTTTTATGAGTAGATGCTTTTATGATTTATTGTTTTAATCTTCACACTATCTTGAGATTTATAATTAAAATAATTCATTCTAAGATGATTTTAATGACAGTAAATTCATGGCTATCTGTTCTTTTTCTTTCTGAGTTATCTTGGAGCATCCTATAACGAGGATGATTATTGCCTATCCTTCTTGTGACAAATTTATCCACGTGCTCTTCCTGTATCCTCCTTGTTGGATTGGCCTATTGGATCTGCAATTTGCTTTAAGTTTTATTTTATCTATTTATTTTTTAATTCTTTGGTGGGGTGGTGTTTGTTGTTTTTCCCCACCATGTATTTCCTTAAGCGTGGGTTCCTTTTCCACGTAAGGTGGGAGCTTCCCACCTACGTGAGGGGCGGATCCCACCTACATGGGGAGGGGGAAACCTCTCTCCCACACAACATGAGTTCCCCACCTATGTGGAGAGGAGATCCCTCCACCACGTAGAGTGGGACTCAATTTTCAACTATATTAATGTTTGATTGTTGTTTGAATCACATTGTGAGTTTTTTTATTTTTTATTGTGAGGTAAAAAGAAAGATATATGAAAAATTAACTATGTCTTAAAAAAAATCATCTTCTATGAAATTGTATCATTTATTTATAAATTATTAATCTTTTGGAAAAAATACATACATTAAATATATTCTATAATATGTTTACAAAATTGATTCACATATTGAATTAGTGCAGATTACTATCTAATATCGTAGTATTAATTAAATACAAAGAATAATAACAATAATTTAAGTCATCCACAATTAATTAATAATAATAATTATAATAATAGACTATTTTATGGAATCTAATATGTGTTAACCTTCACTTGAACTATAATTTCAAACATAAAATCCCTTGAACTATTTTTTGGCTCTCTAGTTCTAAAGACTTTCTATTTTTTTTCCTTTTCAAGAGCAAGCTCACTCCCTGTGAGATTCATTTCATTTTTATTGATGGTGGCTATGTAATGGGTCTAGGCCCTTCCCATACTAATCTAATCAAAACAAAATATCAATATAAATTTAATTAAATTGATATATTTTTGGAAATATCATTTAATATTCATTAAAGTAAATCATGGATTTTATAACTTTAGTATAAAAAAGTTTCTTAATACATTCAATTGATCATAAGCCTACCAAAAATAACATGATAAAAGTCTCTAAACTATTATTTATATACAAGGATATGCAACTAAGAGAACACAATAATGATAGAAATACAACTAGATGTTTTCATATGATAGTTGAGTGTCATGGATTTTAATCAATAGAATTATCTTAAACATCATTCATATCTTCATCTTTAGGTTTGTACACTTAATTTTATTCATCTTTATTAGTCGAGACTAATATTTATAATCAATAAAAATCATTTCAAAATGACTCCTGCTAAATTATATCAATCTACTTTTTATAACAATAAACTTATACCCAACTATACATGTAGTTTATTGTACAGTGTATCTGTTGCACATGGAAATGTGATCAATAGTCTATTGATAATTAATATCTTAACAGTTATCCTATATGAATACTTTCCCCAATGTACCCATATATTTGTATTGCCTAATTATAATATTCAAAATTAGCTTACCATGAATATTTTAAGTGCATGCACCATGAACTATATACATGTGGCCATTGGGTCTAAGAGTTGTAGCATTGGGTCTAAGAGTTCTAGCATTGCATTGAATATGAGGTAACCTAAAAGATGAAATAAAGTCTCTATAACCATACCATCAATGGTGTATATGAAATTAATAGTGTGTTTTTTTCTAGCTATAAGAACAAATATGTGGCCAAGGTCCATCCACTACATTAGAAAGATGATGCCAACATTTTGTGGAAATAATAATTAATTAAACCTAAAAAATATCTTTATTTAAAAGAATTTTTTTTTTCTTAATGGTAAATCTAGGTTAATCCAATGAAATGTAATCATATAAATATAATGATTATTGAAGTTAATCAATTGGTATTATTCATAGGACTAATAGAAATATTTATAATTTTTTTTTAGAAAGCAAGCAAGAAGCATAGACAACTTAAATCTAATATTGAAGAATGAGTTTCAAATAACTAAATGTCTAAGATTTTGTAGCTCAAGATCAATAAATAGCCTTAATAATTTATTATAATTAGAATATTGGTCTCTACTCTGATGGAGATGATGCTCACTTATTTGGTTCTAATTCCATATAATTTATTCTTTAGCCACTAGCTTGACCTATAATAGTCTCTAAATTTTTCACCATTGAAAATTGCATAGGGTGAGAGAGAAAGTATCAAAAACCTTCATTTAATGGTCTTTTTTCGTTTTGGAATGAAGTTGCCTTTATTGGAAGGTGACTCAAAAATCACCTTCAAATAAATTTAAGCATTCATTCAAAGTTTGTAATGGAAAATGACCTCTGAAGGAAGGTCATTTGCATAAAAGGATAAAATGACCTCAATTCAAAGGTTTCTATCACTTTTCATGGAGATGACCTTACTTTGAAGGTCCTTTTCTTGTGATGCCCCTCTCCTACCATACTATTTATATTTTTCAAGGATTTCATATGATCATAAAATTATAATTATAACTCATCATATATGAAATAGTTATATTAAATATAGAGTATAATTAGATTTTAAATAATTATATTTAAATACGTTAAATTAATACAATGAATCCCCAAACATAATCAATTAATTAAATTTATTAAATTAAATTAATAGTTTAAACAATGAAAAGTTAAATGTAATTGATTAATTTAGCTTTTATTTAAATTGGTTGAATATTACAGATAATCAAAAGTTAATGTGAATGGAAAATTAATTTTAATAGATTTTGGAAGAGAAAGTTTCTATTCGAGAAAGGTATCAATTATTCCTAGGAAGGGATAAAATTTAATGAAGGAAAAAGATGGGTTTTTTTTAAATGTTACTAAAACCATGTGAATTTAGAATAGTTTCTATCACTAAACAATCAACCTTCTATTTATCCTAGAAAAGTCTAAATGCATGGGGAAGGATGAACGGATTTTGCAGAAGAAGGATGGGAAGAGATTTTTCGAACTAGGGATTTTCATATGTCTATGTGATGGTGTTCCATGGAGGAGGAGCTAACCCTACCAATTTGTAACTGGTGATAATGGAAGCGACTCAAAGCCAAAACCAAACATGAGATGGAATGTTTGCTATAGATAGGAGATTGTTGAAGAGCTGGGTCAAACTGAGAGCTTTAGATCATGTCTTCAAGCTTGGGTGCATTGCATTTTTCAGGTAGGCGAGAATCTCCTCTGAGCATTTTGTGTGGATTTCTTTTCTTATGTCTTTGTGCTGATACAGATTACCAGAATAAAATTGTCTGTGAATATGCTTTGGTTTGGTCTTTTATGAGTAGATGCTTTTATGATTTATTGTTTTAATCTTCACACTGTCTTGAGATTTATAATTAAAAAAATTCGTTCTAAGGTGATTTTAATGACAGTAAATTCATGGCTATCTGTTCTTTTTCTTTCTGAGTTATCTTGGAGCATCCTATAAAGAGGACGATTACTGCCTATCCTTCTTTTGACAAATTTATCCTCGGTGTGTTGTACCTATGCTCTTCCTGTATCCTCCTTGTTGGAATGCATCTGTTAACGTATTTATAAATACAACACTCTTAAGGAAAAAATATTGTGTGAATCAATCATTAGTATTTCTTAATGTTTTGCAGAAGAATGCTTTAATTTCATTGTAGCTATGGATACATTATTGTTTAGGGTGGAATAATAATGTGAATGGATGATTAGTGTGCCGAGTGATCTGTAAAGTCTTTAATTTTCTTTGAGCAAAGAATTTCAATAAAAGTTGTTTATTTACTCAATTATATATATACCTGTTGTATTAGTATGTTATTTTAGTCAATTTAATTTGAAATTACTTAAATAACTATAGACTTTAGGGTATGGTAATTTAGGTTTGAGATCCTCTGTATTTTGAATAGGCTTAGTATGATCAATATTTGAGAGTTTCTCTGTAGGTTCTATTTTAGAAGTAATGGTTCTATTTTAGAAGTAATGGTGTGAAAATGTACATAAATATAGTGTTAATGGTAGTTTCAAATGTTAAAATTAGTCTAATTAGTTTTCTGATTAATGACTTTAGAACAAGATCTGAATGTTTTTCACCTGTGTGATCTATGATTTTGTAGTTAATAATATTTGGCTATTAGCAAGTAAATTAAGAGTTTACTTTGTAGGTACCTGCAAGTATTGTAGTAAATTGGGCAATGTTGTGGTCGTAATGTTTGTCTTACATATGGTTGTTAATTTCAGAAAGTCACTCAATAATATCTGGAGATTAGTGAGAGATTTTGTAATGATTGTATATAGGGTAAGGTAGTTAGTTTAATTTAATTAAGTAAATTATCATTGGATGAAATATTTGATTTCTAGGGTTATATTCATTTTGATAAAAGAAATTATATATATGTATTGTTAATGTTAGAATTATTTAAGATGTTTATTCATTAGTGATAGTAATTATGTTCAAGGTTGAGTGGAAGAATGAAAGTCCATATGCTATCTTTGAACATTAATCTATAATAAAGGTTATGCATTTATCATAATATTGTGTATGAATATTTAAACTTTTGTATCACTTATCATAGATTGAATTTGTACAAATAGGTTGAGATCATTATTTAAAAGGGGGAATTCATTATTTTGATTTTAGGGTAGTATAAGTGTTAATGTTTTGGCAAGGATAACTTGTGTTCTTGGTTAAATTGAGTTGGAAGGGGGATTTCTTATATGAATCTTCTGGGATAAGTATTCTTTTTAACAAATTGATGATTATCCTCAAAACTTCTGATATTAAAATGCTTATGCTTTGGTTTTAGATAAATTATTGTTTGTGGACTCGAGTGAATGACCCTACTATGAGTATGAATGTGTTAAGAAAATTTTCTACTTCTTGTCTGGTAATGGAAAAAGATTAAATTAATATGATGTGTGTGTATTGGCTATGGATAGCCTACTTCTATGAGTCTTGTATTGGATATATCTCCCTTGAGTCGATCCATTGTAAAATAGGTTATATCTTAGGAATGTTATATTGTATACTATACATGATCATAACAACATATTGATTTGAGCATATTTATACAGAGATCTATGTGTGAATCTTATGCATATCAATTCTAGCCTTTAATTCATCTCTGTTTTACCTTAGTGGGTGGCAGCTGATGAGAGAACTGTCTAGGGTATGAGGCCCTAGAAAGGGTTGTGTACCCATTTTTATAATTTATACTTTTAAGTCAAACTATGAAGTCTCTGCGCTTTCACATAGGCAAGTCCATCTACGATGAGCCCTTGAGGCTATAGGTCTAGCCCTTAGGTCTGGCTCTTCTGAGTTGTCTGGTCTTGTCACTCTTCCTAGGTTATATCTTTACCCTTGTGAGTTCAATGGAGATGTTTGATCCAATTAAAGTCATTGTATGGTTTAACTTGTTGAACATATATCTAACATTCGATAGATCTAATGTGTCCAACTAGTAGTGTAGGATTGTGTGTAGGAACATGCAACAGGTTGAGACATGTGATGTAGGTGATAGGTTTGTTAGTTGAGTGTTTCTTAAATAAAAAATCATTATGTTACAGTGTGTGTAATCATAATCTTTTAGTAATGTTGTAATATGTGGTTGTTTAAAAAAATTTGTTGCTACTTTATAGTGATGTTCGCTTGAGTAAAAGTGGGTATTACATTTCTAGTTTGATCTTCCTTTTGTATATATTTTCTCAGAACCTTTCTTTTTGTATAAAAATGAATTGTCCTGCCTTACCTCTCTACTCTCCCCATCTCATTTGCAAGGAAAGTGCACTAGTTTGAGGGGAAATTTTAGTGATAAAAAGTGTTAGGAAATGTGTCTCTTCCTTGATCTTAATTATGAGAATATGAATAATATATATTTTATACTCTGAAACACAAAAAAAATAGTTTATAAGATATATGGTATAGACCTTATTTTTATCTAAAATAATTATGTTTTGGTTATTTGGAATTCCTTTCATGAATCCCTATTGCATATATATTTTATAACTACAATTAAAAAATTAACACAACATGGCCCTAATTACCTCTCAAATAAAAAATTATGGCCTCTAGAAGCTAGGCCTTATGCATAAAAAATGTAAAAGCATCTAGTACACTTTAAAAGGTTGTTATATTTTTTACCAGGTAATGATGCCTCTTATGATACATCATAAGGAATATTTGAATGGATATTAAAATTTCAAAATTAGAACACCTAATTTATTAGTAGTATATGGCATACTTATGATACATGGTGTATACCCTAAATTTAGAATGGAAAATTCAAAACTAATACAAAACTATAATCCATATTCCAAACTAAAGAATACCTTAGATATAGAAACCAAGGGATGTAATGGAATTCAAAAACCTATTACCAAATGAAAATATTGGATGTTAGAATGGATTTTCTTTTGGGTTCTTAATTTGAATATGTTGATTTTTCTTCAAATTAGCAACATGTAACTATCGATTGACCCCTTTTTAAATATCTATCACAGATTTAGAATTGATTTATAGATGTTTTTTGAAGATATGAATGGTGTAGATTTGAATATGTAGTTTGAAGATGGATTGCTCTAATTAATTAAAGAAGGATAGGGTCGCACCTTTACATAACTACCACGAAGGCACACAAAATGGAGGAACTCACAAGCAATGAGACCACCAAGACCACAACAACTAAAAAAGGAAAAACCTTTTGTGAATAGAGGTTTAAGATGAGAACCTCAAACTAGTGGGAACAAGGTTCCCGACCAACCAAATCACATAATCAGAACAAAGGGGTCTAGGAAAGAACCCTGAACGGTCTTCCTAAAAAAACCCTTGTATTGAGGCCGAAGCAACTAAGGGAAATGAAAAAAACTAACAGGGTTTGAAAGGACTCACACAACCTTTTTCCTAATAGACCACCTTGAAGAATATTCTCCAATAAAATAACACTCCTAAATCATCCCTCAAGAGGAAACACAAGATGTCAAAGAGCATTGGGAAAAAGCATTGTTCAGAGAAGAACATGACATCTCCTTAAAGACGTCGACAACCACCACAATGGCTAGTAAGAAGGGAGGAGAGACTCCTCTTGTTAATTAGGCCTATAGGGTAACCAACCCTTAGCATGAAACCACTTCCAACCCACCATTGATAGCCAATAACCAAAGCCACTAGGAAATCCATCTTCTGCCAAGAAATGCATAGATACTACAATCCCAAAGACCTCAACTGACCTCCATAGAAGAAAAATCCACCTCATAACGAGTCTCCAAATGAAGGGCTGGTGAAAGCACAAGGAACCCCACTTAATGCGCACACAGAACCATAAGCCCCAAATATCCCTCAACACAAGGTGAGGGACAGACACCTCAGATGTCCCCCATAGAAAGGTGAGTTCAACCAATCATAGCCCTTTTCTAAAAACCCCCATCCTAGAAGGAATAGAGGAGAGAAAAATCTTAGCATCGATGAGTCCATACGGAAGCAATAGGGTCTTCATATGCTTCCACAGTAGAAGCCAACACCAAACCACATACAACATACAAAGGGACCTAAGCAAAGAACAACTACCTAACAAGGGTAACTAAACCAATTGGTAAAGTAAAAAAATGGGCTGAAACATTAAAAGTTAAAATTAAAAGGGAAGTAGAGGAAACAATGGCCACACCATCCTTCCTACACCCCATAGATTTGAACTAGAGTAGGGAAAAACATCTACTAGCATTCAAGAAACCCACCAAAGGAGCCCAAGAAGGCAAGAAAACCTTCAACAACATACAAATCATCCAAGCAACCAAGGAAATTAAAGAAAACCACATAATAAGGCATTTATTTCCACAAGCATGAATAGTACAAACTACCCACAAGAAGAAAAGTGATTGGATCTCGTCGACGTACCTAAAGGCCCTAGAAACATCTTGAGGTAGGACAACCCCTTAAAACGTAGCTACACCACTCATTGTTCACATAAAAAAATCCACCAGGAAGAAAAATGATCTACAACCTAGGTCATCTCATAAGGTAGAGAAGGACTCCACACCCACAAAAAGAAAACATTGCAGTAAACCCCAATCTATGACAACCTTCACAGAAGAAACAAAGAGAACCCAAAAATAGGCCGAAGTTTAGAGAACAAATGACACGAAGGGACAAAGCTATCACACACATAATGGTTGTAATGGAGATAGTCTCCCTCTGACCCCAAACAAAGAACCATGTAGAAGGAGATAGTCCACATATCCTGGAATGAAAATAGCCCACCTGATGGCCACACAAATGGAGGGATGATATTAATTGCAATATGTTAAGTTGAATCATAGTGTGGTTTGAACATGACTATAGAATATTGTTGCCTTCTAAAGAAAAAGAAAAGGATCCCAAATCACCCTACAAAAGAAACCTATCCAATTTTATCATGACTATGGAGAATGGTGTTAAAATCCCCACCCACTATGAACACCTCATTTAGAGAAGAGGCTAGAAAGGTTTCTATTTCCCCCCAAATTTTTTTCTCATGATGCAAGAAGTATAACCATTATTATTCAATAAAAAAAACTATATATTGAAAGTTAGGCTCCTTACCTTGGTTTATTGTCACTCCTAAATCAATGTAGACTAATTGAGGCCTCCAAAACATGATCATACCACCTACGGAATTGTTTGATTCAAATATATCTTCATTCTAAAATTTCATCTTTCTTATGAACAAATCCACTACCAAGCTATCATTTTAGATTCCTGAATCATAAAGATGCCTACCATATAAATATCCATTTCACACTGAACAAAATACTTATTGTTAGGGGCATTTAAGATCCTCACATTCCATGAATTGACACTTATGGCTCCTTATCAAGGGGGATTCCCTTTCTTGATATCAAAATCTTGCTGATCTTGACTAGCCCCTCCACATCCTTGCCAATAATTTTTTATTGATTGTTTTTCCTATCTTTCCTCTTCCCTTCACAATATAGAGATCTTTTCATTGGATCTTTTTTTTTATCCCTATCTTCTCTAGGAGAAATAAATTAGCTTTAAAAACTCATCCCCTTTATTCCTTTAGGAGTGGAAAGCCTTCCTTTCCTCTAACCTCACTCCCTTCCGTTAGCTCTTCAACCTCAAATGCTATGCCTTCTAGATTGTTTTGTTGAGCCCACAAAGATCTATTTTTATCAATCCCCCATTTCATTTCTTGGATAATCCCAACAATGTGGACCCTATCTCCAAAACTAAATCAATCTCCTCCAACTCACACAAGTTAAATTGATTATCTCATAATCTTTTTGTATATTTGTGATTTTCCTTTGAAACAGTGTTTCTTTCTCCACTACAAGCTAATCTATTTACAAATGAAATGTATATACATATTCGAATTCATTCTTATTCACAAGTTGGGAGCTTCCAAGGATAGATTTTTGTCTCCTTACAAATGATCAATACAACAAATATTTCTCTCCTTCCAAACTTGAAGCCCTACTCCGGTTGACAAAATCAAAGCTCAAATGCCTTAGGGCTTTTCATCTACCATATATATTTGGGAAATAATCTATCTCCATCTTTTTCTTCCAGAAAACCACTTCTATTATGAAACTACTATAGTTGCATGATAACACGGCTTTACTGAAACAACTATGTTTGATGATTGAAAGAAACAACAAAACTAATAGTTTTCTTTTCAAAGAAATGGACTATTTAAAAGATAATAAGAATTTAGATCAAGGATGTATTTAGAAAATCTATTTATTAGCCCATATGCTATTCCCTATCGTGAAGCTCTGAAGAAATTGATGTCTCATGGGTGAAATTTGTCTCACATTTTTACAGTCATTTTTTCTGTTTCGTCGTTTTTCCATCGTTTTGACAATCTCATATCCACTAATTATTACATGTGAATATTTAGTTTTGCTTATTGTTAGCAGTGTTATTTTCACTCATTAATTTTCTTCGAAAATTATGTCTTAAAAATTATTCTATGCTTTATCTTGATTTTTTATTAAAATAATTTTTCTTTCTATTTTTTTTTTTTTTTTAAATGAGAGTAAGGCAAATGTTGGGATGATTTTCTAATGTTTTGTAAATTATGATATTGATTTTTATTTTATATTCATTCTTATTTATCTTTGAGAGAAAAGTGGATTTTATATATGGACACTTCCATTATTATTATTATAATATTATTATGATATTGTTATTGATATCAAATTATTATTATTATATTTTTATATTATTATTATATTTTAAAGTTTATCATAATTAATTTATTAATATCATTTTTCTCTTTTTTAACATTTTTTTGATTGACCCATATATTTTTCTTGGGGTATTTATTTTTTTGTTTAAAATAAAAATAGGTGCCCAATCAAATATGAGTAGGAAAACAATTTAAATAGTTTTCAAATGTCTTATGGTAAGGATATTGTACCTTGTCGAATAACATTGGGGGCTATTTTATTACTGCAAATCAAAATGAATCCAAATATTTTCCACTACTGTTTTATTATCATAAAGATAATAAAAAAAATATATAAACAAAACTATATATTTGATTAAAATATTTTTTAATATATCTTTTTTTTTTGTGTGTTTTGAGCTTTTCTACTATGCTTTTACTTGTAATTTTAATGGAAAAGTTAAAATGTAAATTGTATCAATTTTAATCTAAATTAATTTATTTTATTTTTAATCTTTTATTTGAATTATAATTTTATTTTTAAAATTGAATTTATTTAAGAATTTAACTATATTTATATTTAATTTAATAATTAAAAAATTATTTGTTAATATTCAATTTAGCTTTGAATGTTATTATTGTTTGTAATATCAATAGTTTATATTCTTATACTTTTTGATATTTAAATTTAGATTAAGAAATATAATTTTATTATATAATATAATATTATAAAATAAAATAATATGATATAAACATGCTCCTATTAAGAATATTAAATCTTGATATTAATAATATTATTTAGAAATCTACTAGAGACAAAAATCCAGGGATCTTTGGCTTTCTGAAGCGGATAAAAATACTAAATTTTTCCATTCTTCCACCAAACTTAAGAGGCAACGAAATAGAGTCTCTTGTATTCAAGATGTCAATAGATCTCTTTTGGTAGAAGAGGATGCTATTGCAAGATAGGTTATTAGGTTTTCTAAATCTTTACTTTCGGCTGAACTTGTTGCATTGGATAATAATTTGCTTGAGGCTATTCTTTTGATGGTTTCGAAAGAAGAAAACATGATGCTCATGGCTCCTTTCACGATTAATGAGGTGAAGGAGGTTGTTTTCACCATGGGGCCAGATAAGGCTCTAGGCCTGGATGGGTTGACTACTCTATTTTATCATAAATGTTGGGAGTTTGTGGGTAATGATGTTATCCTAGCTCTAGAAGAGTCCCAGAGGAATAGGGCTATTCTTAAGGAATTGAATACTACTCTGATTGTCATTATTCCTAAGACAGTAAATCCCAAATCCTTTGTTGTCTTTCATCCTATAGCCTTATGTAACACTTTGTATTATTTTTTTACGAAAGCTATATCTATTAGGCTTGCTAAGATTATTCCAAGGATTATTTCACTAGAGCAAGGTGGTTTTGTTCCTGGTAAAGAAACTTCAGATGGGGCTATTGTGGCTCATGAGATTCTTCATTCCATTGTCTCTCAGAAAATTCCTATGATGATCCTTAAATTAGATATGATGAAATCTTATGATAGGGTTGATTGGAAATCCTTGACTTTAGTTCTTACCAAATTTGGTTTTGGGAAAGCATGGATTAAATGGATCTATGTGTGGATTTCTTTGGCTAGGTTTTTGGTCCTCATAAATGGATCCCCTTGTGGCTTCTTTTCTTCATCTTGAGATGTCAGACAAGGGGATCCTTTGTCCCCTTTTCTATTTATTATTATCGCTGAAGCCTTCAATCATTCCATTAGGCTGGCTAGACCTTTTGGCCTTTGGAAGGGAATTCGTCTTGTAAATTTGCCAATGTTTTTTTCTCATTGTCTTTTTGCTGATGATACTTTGTTGTTTGGATATGCTTCGATGGCAAAGGCCAGGGTCATTAAGAAAAACATTTGTGATTATTCTGCCTTTTCGGGTCAAAAGGTTAATAGTGCTAAATCTAAATTTTTCTTTCTCAATACTCTTTCCTTGGTTCAAAAGTGGTTGCAGCAATTTTGGGGATATGAAGTAGGAAATTTCCTTTGCAAATACCTTGGCGTTCCCTTTTTTTTTGTCCAAAGAAATGTTTTCTTTTTGGGATAGAGTGATCTCCTCGATATTTGCTAGGATCTTGTCTCGAAATCAAAAATCGCTTAGCTTATCTGGAAAGATCCTAGTGATTAAATCTGTTTTGAATGCAGTTCCTATTTAGTTAATGTCGGTTCTGAAAACTTAAAAAGCTTCAATTATTCAACTTCAATCTATTTTAAGATCTTTTTTATGGAATGATAACAGGGGAAATAAAGGGAGAATTCCTCTTCTCACATGGGAGAAGGTCTATCTCTTGAAGGATTTGGGTGGATTAGGTATTCAACATCTTAGCAAATAGATTCAAGCTCAAGGAGCGAAATTGCTCTAGAAATTATATAAGGAAACAAATAGTTCTTGGGCCACCCTTATGCTTTCCAAGTAGTTGGTGAGGGGTACTAGGGAAAGAATATTTATTGGCTCTTCTCTTCCTAAGGGCTCTTCCATTTGGAACTTAATAGTTAAGTGCAGATCTGTTATCCTTCCTCATTTCTCTTGGGTCATTCATAATCATAGGAAAGATAGGTTTTGGGATGAGGTGTGGAATGGACATACTTTTTTGGTAAATGTGAGAGATTTATCTCCTATTATTAACTTGTTAATATCTGAATGGGGTGTGTATGTAGATAATTACTTTTACATTAATACCTTAGGCCCATATCTGATGGCTCGGTGGAAATCAATTGATTTTCTCCCTATGGATCAATGTCTATGGGTGTTGGCTCCACCTATTATTGTGTGGAACATTTGGTTAGGAAGAAACAATTGAATTTTCAAGAAGTCTTCTTCATTATAGGAGGTGTTGACTAAAACAAAGGTTTCAATTTCAAAAGTTGTCCTTTCTTATGTTTATAAGAATCTTGATCATCTTACTTCTTTCTCTCATTGGGATAGTTGGATTACCAAATATTGAGAAGCTCTCGAATCCCCTCCTTCTCATGGTTCGGTTGCTAATCATTTTGCCTCAAGCATTAAAAGAAAACATGCTAAATGGCACCCTCACCCTCATTATAAGTTTAAAATAAATTATGATGGTGCTTCTAGGGGAAATCCGGGTAGGGCAAGAATTGGTGTGATTATTTTTTATCATAATTCTCAAATTATAAAAGCAGGGTGTCATGATATTGGGATTGGGACTAATAAATATGTTGATTTTCAAGCTTTATCTTTCGGCCTAGATTTGTCAATTTCCCTTGGTATTAAAAATATCATTATTGAGGGAGACTCTATGGTTATGTTTCAAGTTGTTATTAATAAGAAAAGTATCTCCTCGAATCTTCAGTATCTGTTAAATCGAATGTTATTGCAACTTTTATTTTTTGATTCTTATTCCATTTCTCATTGTTATAGAGAGGTTAACAAAATTGCAAATTTTTTATCTAATAAGGCAACTGATGAGAAAGTTGACCATTTGGATGTTCCTACCTTAGACATTCCTTCCTCTTTGTTGAAGGTTGGTGTTTCGATATGAATTGGTTGATTTAATATTTAAGGGTAATCATGCAAGTATTCAGTTTTGGCAACGCGATTGTTATTCATGGAATAAGACCATTAACGTTTCTTATTTAATTAAGGTTCTTCTTCTTTGAGTATAACGTTGATTACAAATAATGGTAGGATATGATAGCCTTTGTACTCCTTTGGATGATGTACACCTTATGTGTGTATCATTCATATGGGTGCTTGCTATCTTCCTTATATATTCGATGTGCTATATGTTATTATGGAAAACTCATTGCTTTGTGTGGTCTAACATTATCTTGTTTCATGGTAATATTTTACTTAAAGGCATCATTGAAAGATCTTCCTTTTCCCATTTTGAGGATTACTCTCATTTCAGATTTGGTTGGCATCTCTTTTGTGGTTAATCATTTGCTTGTGTTATATTAGGGGTGGTGTTGTCCACATATTGATTATGTGGCTGCATTTTCACTGGGGTAATGCATTTGAGTGCTTTATCATTGGGGGGTGGTTCCTTCTAAGCTTGTTTGGTCTGATCCTACTATGATTAATCCATGCAGATTCTTAATTGCTTCATTTCGGTTGTAATTGTTATTTTTAAGCTGGTAGCCTCCATATGTTTCTCCTGTGCTTGATTAAATTGGAGTGTACATTTGTAATTGTGTGTCTGACACAATGCGTTGGATATTCCTTCTCTATATCATGTCATTGCAATCTTTCTGGAAAATTTCTTGATATCGTGGAGTATTGTCTTTACTTCATAAAAGATACTTTCTTCTTCATCATTCTCAGTTTGAGAATTGTATTCGACAGAGGTAGATGACATAGGGAATCCCACTGGATGAGAGGCCAGAGGCAGAGCGTTGGTGGTCAAATTTTGAAACAAAGACATAGGGAAACATCATTTCTCTGATTTATTTGAATCTTGTAGTGCGGGGAAAGAGGTCTCATGAAAAATTACATCCCTTCTGCGAACAATCTTTTTGTGAACTGGATTCCACAATCTAAAACCAAATTGCTCTTCGC
Organism: Cryptomeria japonica; assembly: GCF_030272615.1. NCBI lineage: Eukaryota > Viridiplantae > Streptophyta > Pinopsida > Cupressales > Cupressaceae > Cryptomeria > Cryptomeria japonica. The sequence continues at coordinate 765,766,312 of NC_081414.1, forward strand.
CATACCCCACAAAAATACATTTCAGTGATTTTGGATCCAATTTGGTTCGCTTCTCCTTGGGTATATGCGAGAAGGTTTCATATCCAAACACATGAAGATGTGAGTATGAAATCCTCTTCCCTTGCCATTCCTCTTCCAGAATACCAAAATCTAATTTAGATGAGGGACTTCAGTTGATTAAATAGACTGTCGTGTTACACGCTTCTACCCAAAATTCCTTGCCTAAACCTGCATTTGACAACATACATCGTGCCTTTTCAAAAATTGTTCTATTCATCCTCTCGCCTGCACCATTTTCTTGAGGAGTGAAAGGAACAACCTTGATTCTTCTAATTTGATTATCAACACAAAAATCATCAAATTCATGTGAACAAAATTCTCCACCATTATCGGTTTGTAAACATTTAATCTTATGCCCAATCTGATTTTCAACTAATGCTTTGAAAATTTTAAATTTTGAAAAGACTTCAGATTTCTTAGAAAGCATATAGATCCATACTTTTCTTGTACAATCATCAAGAAAGGTGACACAATAGTTAGCTCCTCCAATGGAGGTTACCTCGGTAGGCCCAAAAACATCCGAGTATACAAGCTCCAACGATGTTATCTTTGTGTCACGCCCACCTTTCAAAAAACTGACTCTCTTTTGTTTGCATAAAGGCAATGTTCACAAAAGGCTAAGTCAACAAGTTTGAGACTCAGAAGTTGATTTCTTGTATGCATAACATGGAGTCCTTTCTTGCTAATGTGTGCAAGTCTTTGATGCCAAAGATCCACTTTGCTGTCCTCAATCACCATTGCAGCTTCCACTTCACCATGAGTCTTAAATATGTATAGACTACCCACTTTATTACCATTTGCAATCAGCATGGTACCATGAGTTACCTTCCATGTATCTGGGAAAAAATTTACATTAAGACCTTGATCAAAGAGCTGTCCAATGGATATCAAATTCCGCTTCAATTTTGGGACATGTCGAACATCTTTGAGCGGCCATGTTTTACCACCTTCTAATGGCAGCAACACATCACCTTTGTCTGTAATTTCACAAGCTTTGTTGTCTCCTAAGAAAACATTTCCAAAATGACCTTCATGGTGGTTAATGAATGCTTCAAGACATGAGGTAGCATGATGGGAGGCACCAGAATCAAGCACCCATGAATCTGGAGTAGTGTCAGTTGTTGAGAGGATTAGTACACTATCATCTTTATCGTAGACTGTATTTGCTTCACTGTCCCACACCCTCTCTTGCACCCTTTTGAAGTTTCTACAATCCTTCTTCACATGACCAGTTTTGCCACAAAACCAACATTCACCATTTTGGTTTCTAGACTTCAATCTCATTGTTGTTTTCGAACGTTTATGGTAATTATTTCTGCCTCTATTATGACTTCTACCTCTACTTTCGGTGCTGACCACCACTAAGGCTTCACCAGATGAAGGTTCATCATTCTTTCTTCTCAAATCCTCGCTAAGAAGAGTTACTGCTACATCATTGAAAACCAACTTATTTTTATCGGAGATAGATGTGCTAAGTGTTGTTACAATGCCATCCCAACTGCTCGGCAAAGAACATAATAAAAGAACAGCCTTGCTCTCATCATCTTGTGTCATCCCCACCGAAGTCGCTTGACTAATCAATGTATTAAATTCATTGATGTGGTTTTCCATAGCACAACCTTCTTTCATTTTCAGTTTGTACAAGCGCTTCATGATAAACACTTTATTTGCAGTCGATGCCATTTCACACATGGCTATGAGTCTATCCCATACATCTTTTGTTGTTGCATCACCCATGACATTGAAGAGAACATTGTTAGACAATGAGAGAAAAATTGTCGCTCTTGCCTTCTTGTCTAATTTTTCCCATTCTTCATCAGCCATCCCAGTTGGCTTCTTTGTTTTCCCTTCAAGCTCGAGTGAAAGATCTTTCTTTATTAGCAAGGATTCCATCAGCACCTTCCATAACCCGAAGCTCTAACCAGAGAACTTCTCTATCTTTGCTTCTTCTATGATTCTGGAATTTCAACCACCAAAATCTTAACAGCGATCCAACCTTGCTCTAATACCAATTGTTACGATGAAGAAATGAATTTAAAATAGCAGAGAAAACAAAATTATAAATATACAACTTAGACAAACGAGACACACAGGTTTATCGTGGTTCGACAATTGCCTACGTCCACACTTGAAGCAGGGGAATCAATAGATTAATAAGCAATCTGGTTTACACACATATACAGCTGCAAGCAGCTCCAGAAATAATATCTGCAAATGATATGCAATCAGCTCTTAAAGAGCTTACAAAGGAGAAGTTGAAGAACCAAGAGTTTTGGCGACAAAGGGAAGAAGTCTGTTGGACTTCACTTCCAACACAACCAACTATACTCGGTGATTTCCATTTGTCAAGGCGATTTTGACTGCGAATTATCCGATTAGAATAGACGATTTTGAGAGGTGACGAACCTGTAATTTTTAGTCACAGCGAATTCATCTCTGAAGGCGATTTTCACTGGGAATTATCCGATTAGAATAGACGATTTTGAAAGGTGACGAACTTGTAATTTTTAGTCACAGCGAATTGTGCTCTGATTAGATTTTGACCAGCGACTCTACCTTGTTGGTGATTTGGTTATAGTGTCAGTTCATTAATAGAATCGAATTTGGAGGCAGCGAATTCAGGTGAAAGATAATACAAAGTGGCAAGATGACATTCAGCAAACTCAATGTTGATTTACATTCAATATCATCTCCAAATAAAAATGAATCGGCCCAAGTACTGAGCTACAACGACTTCATTTGGAAGTGGCAGATTCGGGCTTCTTCACAGCGATTATATCTTTGATTGTCATAACAACCAATTCATTTTAAGGTTAAGGCAATTGGTGCAAACATCGAATTGAAAGAAGACTATCAGAATTACATCAGCAACGCGATTAAATCCAGTAATTGACATTAAGGGCGCATTCATCTAAAGAGAGGCAATTTTGATGTAAAGGCAGTCAAATTAATATAATCCGTCTATTTTTGAAGTGTTTGCGGGTCTGAAATAAAGTGCATTTCATCATCAATCAGACTTCATTTTGTGATTGATCGAGCTTGTCATTCATAATCTTCATAAAGTTTTTTGTTTACACAATTTCTGATTAAAGTGTTTTCATTGTCTTCTAGGTTGATAGATGCAAGAAATGACCATGAGGAGTAAAGCTAAAAGGAGAAACTCTCAACATAGGCACTCGATATAGGAATTTTCACAATGTTGAATTTCTTTCAGAAATCCAAGAATCATTGTTAGTATAGTCATATGAAAAGTTGCGAATGCCAATGATCAAGATGAGATAGTTTTAGAAGAGTTAATCAAAGTTAGAAGATCAACATGGGCAAATTAATCAGCACATCAGGAGCTTGGACATGTTGAGTATAAAGAGAAATGCCTCATTCATTTACACACTTGTGATGAATCACAAAGAGTGAGATGAGGTGGCACCTAGTCATCACTTATCCAATCATATCATTTCATGATAAGCGTCCAAATTCAATGAATCTAGCTCATCCATCAAAAGAGGATAACTAGCCCATGGGCACAAAGTTCAATGTACCTACCATCACCATCTATTAGTTGAATTTTCTAGACACAACATGTGTCCCATCAAATGTAAACATATCATTTGTCTAGCATTAAATGCTTCACAATGAGTTTCTATCATTCGATCTTGGCCATTTGATCTCAAATTGATCTGAGCCACTGAATTATAATGAGGGCACTATATAAGGCCTCACTTCTTTATTTCTAAAGTTAATAATGAATAGCAAATAGACAAAACATAGTCAATAGAGAATCAGATAGATAACATTTTAGAGTAGAGTAGAAAGAGAAGGAAAAGATTGTTGCCAAGACATTGTTGCAAAAGACATGTAAACTTCATTGAAGAAATGGTGAGTTCTATGTATTGATTCAACAATTTGCATGGTCTTTACTTCTCGTTTGTTTTCATGTTGTTTAGATGAATGGAAGACTTTGTGTATGATCAATGGTGAAATTCGTATATCCATACCACTAATACTTTGCTAATGGTAAAGTGCCTTGTGTGGTCAACTAGAATCGTTTAACTAAAGCTTAACTTCAATTATCAATCCTTCATTGATATGCATCAACTAGATGGTGTCTATGCTTGTAGTGATGATTTGAAAATCACAGAACTACCCCTTAGAAGATTGCACTAGCCTTGTGGAGATGTTCACTGCATGTCGAAACAAGATTTAGTTGAGTTTCACTAGAGATCATCCATTGCTCTTACATTCCTAGTATTAGACTAGATCTCTCTCAACCCTATCCTTTTTCCGTCTTTTTAATCAAGTGAAATCCCATGTTCCAGCATCATTCGAGTATTCAAGTACTCAGCATAAGGCCACCTTTTCATACCAACAAAATCTCATCATACACCATTGAAGCTATCCAACAAGTTAAGGCCTGACATGAAAGAATCTTGAAGTCATCTCAAGTGATCCTTATGCAAATCTTCAGCATTTGAGAGTCTTTACTCAAGAAAGGATAGAGTATTCAATACTTTATTTCGTGTTGGATAGTGGATCAAAACACCATCAACACCCATCAAGGCCAAGAGGGCTTTGGCATTCACTCAACTCTTGAACTTAGTGTATATATTGCTTTTGGTGGAGCTATCATGTCTCTTTCTCCAAAACCTAATATGCATGTACAATAATATTATGGATAGTAGTTGAATGCAATGTGATCTCACCCTAGTAAATAAATATACATATGTTGTATATGTTTCTTATGTTATGACTGCAAGATTCAAATTCAAAAACACATTATTTAAAAGATTTCTTAATTGGTAAGACGTAACCCTAATCCTAATTTGTTGCAATTGCAATTGTAGGGAAAATTACGAAGGGGGCATTATAGTAAGTTAATCAATGATGAAGACCCAATATTAATCTAGGGATACCACTTCAAACCCTTGCATGCTCAAACACTTCTTCTTGGTGTCAAGCAAATAAATTCTTTTTTGTGAACATCAAACAAGTGGGAATTTCCATGTCAATAAGAGAACAATCAAAGTTTTCATAATTTGATCATTGGGCCAAATCTTACTTGGATTAGAAATACATGTGGAACTTTTCGACTTTGAATGAGCTTTCTTTGCCTACCACTCATGAAAGTGGCAAGATGACTCAAATTTGGAGGTAGCGAATTGAGGTGAAAGATAATACACAGTGGCAAGATGACTCAAATTTTACAATCAGCAAACTCAATGTTGATTTACATTCAATATCATCTCCAAATAACAATGAATCGGCCTAAGTACTGAGGTACAACGACTTCATTTGGAAGTGGCAGATTCGGGCTTCTTCACAGCGATTATATCTTTAATTGTCACAATGACCAATACATTTTAAGGTGAAGGCAATTGGTGCAAACAACGAATTGAAAGAAGACTATCAGAATTACATCAGCAATGTTATAAAATCCAGTAATTGACATCAAGGGCGCATTCATCTAAAGAGAGGCAATTTTGACGAAAAGGCAGTCAAATTAATATAATCAGTCTGTTTTTGAAGTGTTTGCGGGTCTGAAATAAAGTGCATTTCATTATCAATCAGACCTCATTTCGTGATTGATCGAGCTTCTCATTCAAAATCTTCGTAAAGTTTTTTGTTTTCACAAGTCCTGATTAAAGTGTTTCCATGAGGAGTAAAGCTAAAAGGAGCAACTCTCAACATCAGGCACTCGATATAGGAATTTTCACAATGTTGAATTTCTTTCGGAAACCCAAGAATCATTGCTAGTATAGTCAGATGAAAACTCGCGAATGCCAGTGATCAAGATGAGATAGTTTCAGAAGAGTTAATCAAACTTAGAAGATCAACATGCACAAATTAATCAACACATCAGGAGCTTGGGCATGTTGAGTATCAAAAGAAATGCATCATTCATTCACACACTTGCAATGAGTTACAAAGAGCGAGATGAGGTGGCACCTAGTCATCACTTATCCAATCATATCATTTCATTATAAGCATATGAATCTAGCTCATCCATCAAAAGAGGATAACTACCCCATGGGCACAAAGTTCAATGTACCTACCATCACCATCTATTGGTTGAATTTTCTAGACACTTCATGTGTCCCATCAAATGTAAATATATCATTGGTCATGCATTAAATGTTGCGCAATGAGTTTCTATCTTTCGATCTTGGCCTTTTGATCTCAAATTGATCTGAGCCACTGAATTATAATGACGACACTATATAAAGTCTCACTTCTTCATTTGTAAAGTTAATGTGAATAGCGAATAGACAAAAAATAGTCAATAGAGAATCAAATAGATAGCAATATTAGAGTAGAGTAGAAAGAGAAGGCACAGATTGTTGCCAAGACATTGTTGCTTAAGACATGTAAACTTCATTGAAAAAATGGCGAATTCTATGTGTTGATTCAAGAATTTGCATGGTCTCTACTTCTCATTTGTTTTCATGTTGTTTAGATGAATAGAAGACTTTGTGTATGATCAATGGTAAAAAAATTATATGCATACCACTAACACTTTGTTGATGGTAAAGTGCCTTGCCTAGTCAACTGGAATCATTTACCTAAAGCTTAACTTCAATTATCATTCCTTCATTGATATGCATCAACTAGATGGTGTCTATGCTTGTAGTGATGATTAGAAGATCACAAAACTACCCCTTAGAAGATTGCACTAGCCTTGTCGATATGTTCGTTGCATGTCGAAACAAGACTTAGTTGAGTTTCACTAGAGATCATCCATTGCTCTTACATTTCTAGGATTAGACGAGATCTCTCAACCCTATCCTTTTTCCCTCTTTTTAATAAAGTGAAATACAACATTCTAGCATCATTCAAATATTCAAGTATTCAACATAAGGCCACCTTGTGATACCAACAAAATCACATCATACATCATTGAAGCTATCCAACAAGTTAAGGCCTGACATGAAAGGATCTTGAAGTCATCTCAAGTGATCCTTATGCAAATCTTCAGTATTTGAGAGTCTTTACTCAAGAAAGGATAGAGTATTCAATACTTTATTCTGTGTTTGATAGTGCATCAAAACACCATCAACACTCATCAAGGCCTAGAGGGCTTTGACATTCACTCAACTTTTGAACTTAGTGTATATATTTCTTTTGGTGGACCTATGATGTCTCCTCCTCCAAAACCTAATATGCATGTATGATAATGTTATGGATAGTAGTTGAATGCAATGTGATCTCACCCTAGTAAATAAATATACATATGTTGTATATGTTTCTAATGTTATAACTGCAAGATTCAAATTCAAAATCACATTATTTAAGAGATTTCTTTCTTGGTAAGACGTAACCCTAACCCCAATTTGTTGCAATTACAATTCGAGGGTAAATTAGGAAGGGGACATTATATTAAATTAATCAATTATGGAGACCCAATATTAATCTAGGGATACCACTTCAAACCCTTGCATGCTCAAACACTTCTTCTTCGTGTCAAGAAAAGAAATTCTTTTTTGTGAACATCAACAAGTGCGAATTTCTATTTCAATAAGAGAACAATTGGAGTTTTCATAATCTGATCACTGGGCCAAATCTTACTTGGATTAGAAAAATATGTGGAACTTTTTGACTTTGAATGAGCTTTCTTTGCCTACCACTCATCAAATTACTAGAAATTTGAACAATTCATTTCGTTAAGAAAAAATGACAACACTCTCCCATGTTTCTAATATCTTGTAAAAACCCAACACCTAAAATAAAATTAAAACTAAAGAATATTGAAAACCCTAATACCCAAAAGAAAATAAAATGAAAGCAACCTTGCACATATTAGGCCCTCAAATATTTCCAAAATCTGAAATTTATCAGTCTATTAAATAAAAATATGAGAATTTTCAAAGAAAAGTTGATGAAAAAAGAGGCTCTGTGAAGAAAAGAAAAAATTTGTAAAATAGCCTGCCATGTTTCCAAAATCACACATGAAAATAAAATATTGTAATATCCAGGATAAGATAGTTCCAATAGATTAACATCATCAGTTTGACTATGAATTCAGTAAATATGAGTTTCACAATTAAGTTTTCAAAAGAAATGTATGAAAAATACAAGATGAATAAAACCTTGTATGTTGCAAAAGCCCAAAACCATAAGAAAATAAAAATACAACATGAAAGAAAACTTGTGCCAACAACATTACGACAATTGTAAAACAAAAGCTTTGCAAAATTAGGAGAAAAATAAAATAATTTTGTTATTTTCTTACCAGTTCGGAAAATAGTAAAAACATGATTATTTTCCTTAACACTTGATAAAAAAGGTTTGTGAAGAATACATAATGGATAAGATCTGGGACAATGCAAGCCCCAACCAAAGTGGGGGAAAATGCATGAAAATAGGAGTTGTGCATAACATGCCTATTATAATTCTTACACATCAACCTCATTAGTTTGGGAAAACATGAAAACCTCAACAATTCCACAACAAATGTCCTAATATTCAAACCTACGTGACCAATATACAGAAAGAAAAAAGCCAAAAGAAAAGTAACAATTGAAAAAATGAAAGAGGGCATGAAAGAAACCATGTGCAAAGCAGAACTTGAAGAATTCTAACACATAAGCCTCAACAACATACGAAAAGTTGAGAAAATTCTATACTTTCACATCAAAATTCTTGCAATTAAAAGATGTAAAGAGGATACAAAATTAGAAACCTAGCGCCCGAGGTCAACCTCTTTGAGCTTCGTTTTGATTTCCTGTTGAGTGGAGGGTTGTTTCTCTGTTGCATCAATGTCTTCGACATGCTTTACAAAGACCCATTATTATGATTATAATTGTTATTCCACTCTGCCGCTTGAACTTCAAATGTGATTCCGGCAGCACAGGAGACACCATCTCCACCCATGTCCATCATATTCTACAAAAGTTTCCTGAAATTTAAAGCTAGATGATGAAAAAACAAAAAGAAAACAACTCATATTTATTGCCAAACCACAAAAACAAAAGTAAAAATTTGGAAAAATGAAAGTGAGCATGAAAGAAACCCTGTGCATAGCATGACTTGGAGAATTCTAACACATAAGCCCAATATACGAGAACTTGATAAAATTCATGAATTTCACATCAAAATTCCTTCAATTAAACGATGTAAATAAGATAGATTAAAAAGAAACCTAGTGCTTGAGGTTAGCCTCATTGAGCTTGGCTTCTTTTCCGCTGCCTCAGTCTCTTTGGTACACTTTATGGTGACACATTATTATGATTTCACTCTGCCATTTGAACTTCAAATGCAATTCTGGCAATGCAGGCGATGCCATCTCCACCCACTGTCCGCCATATTCATGCTCTCAGAGACCACCATTTCCACAGACAGATACCAAATGGGTCCTACTAATGGAACCAGAGCCTGATAAGAAATCCTTCACATACATGCAAAGAAACAAGCCATGAAAAGCCTTCTTTACTAGAAAAGCCCAATAATGTAGGAGGGTATTTGTAATTCGACCTGCGAAATTGACGCAAATATTATCCAGAAGATTTTACCGTAATAGGCAAGTACGCAAAATGTGGCAGCAATTCGCCCAAATATGTACTATATATAGAACTAGAAAAATGCTTCGCGAAATGTGTCGCTGCTGTGTTTTTCTGCTTTTTTAAACGACACTGTTGCGTTTTTTTGCTTTTTTTTTGTAATGGCACTGCTGCGTTTTTCTGCTTTTTTTTTGTTACAGTACCGGTGTTTTTTTCTTTTTTAATCGTGTTTACCATATTATTTTTTGAACGAATGATTTGGGGATTGAAAATTAAACAATCTTTTTTAAAGCGTTTTCGAATTTAATCATATGGGGTTTTAAAATAAAAATTAATGCACTCAAAAATAATGTTTTTTACGAATGTATGTGGTGATGCTCTGCAAAAAGGATTAGAAAATCTGTTTGATGGCAACACACACAAGAGCACAAGAAACAAACGTTAGTGTTAGCAACAAAAGATTATCCTAAACAGGCATATCAAGAGAGATATTAAGCATGAAATAGAAAGCATATAAACATAGAATAAAATAGCTAATCAAGATGCTCATAGTTGCTCCTCCCTTGTTCCTCTCCTCTCCAAGTCCCAAATGAGTGTAGCTCTCAGCAACTTTTTGCACTATGGATGCTTATGGAGGATTGAGATTTAATATTAAGCTTCAAATATGAAATGAAAAGCTAAATACTATGCTATTGATGCTAAAATGATTGATTTTACCAAAAAGACAAGATTTTAGTTATGCTATGCTAAATGCTCTCTAAAAATGTCTATAGCCTAAATGCATACAAGTTTTTCAGGATCTGGATTATGAAGGAATGGGCTCTATTTATAGGAAAAATGGAGCAATGGATGGCCAGGATTGAAAGGTTTAATCAAGGGTCAAGCTTAAAAGTTGGGGATCCATGTGCACAATTTGCACCAATGAAATGGTGACAAGTGTCAACATAAGATTGGGTTGAGAGAAGAGGTTGGAGGCATTAAATGCCTGAGGAGACCTCATGGTTATCTAGAAGGTAAGGGTCAAGCCTAAATTAGGATTACCCACTGGATTAGGAGTTAATGCAAGGATAAACCTTTGTGCAAATGATTAAGAGATAATCATGGTCAAAGCATTAAAGGCTTGATGAGACCCTTGGGTTGGGTAGAGGTTGAGTCAAAACAAATGTTTTAACCATGTAGGAGGGTTTGGGTTAACCATTAATGGTTTTTGAAGACTTTGTGGATTAAGTGGTTGAAGGTTGGAAGCTTTCAAAGGTTATCCAAGACTTTGAGACATTTAGTGGTTGAAGGTTGGAAGCCTTTAATGGTTATCAAAGACTTTTAGGCTTTGAGAAGTGACTCCATTTTGCTTAGGAATGTGACAATAATTAGGGGATGGATTAGGCTAATTAGGAAGGGGTTAGAAGAATCTAGAAGGGGATTAGATTTTGCAAGTGGATTTGGTGGGTGAGGGAAAATAGGATTTTATTTAAAATAAAAATTCATTTATTTCAATAAATGTGTGCAAGTTGTATTTGGATAAATATTCAAATAAATATTAATTTATTTAAATGAAAAAAAAGGAAGATAAAGCATTAAAATGCTTGAAGACTTTGAGGGGAACCATTAAAGGCTTGAAGACTTTAAGGAAAACCATTAAAGTCTTAAGAAGACTATAGAAGGAAGCCATCAAGTTTGAAGACTTTAAAGCCATCAAGTTTGAATACTTTAAGGGAAACCATTAAAGGCTTCAAGTGGGTGAGGATAAATAGGATTTTAAATAAATAATTTATTTAAAATAGTTGTGCAACTTGCTTTTGTAGGAAAATACAAGTGGGTGGAGGATAAAGGTGATTTAAATAAATGATTTATTTATTTAAATGTGAGAGGTGGGATTTTGGGGGATTTAAATAAATATTAATTTATTTAAATGTGAGAGGTGGGATTTTGGGGGATTTAAATAAATATTAATTTATTTAAATGTGAGAGAAGATTTAATTAAATAAATATGATTTATTTATTTAATTAATGGTATGAATTTGGTTAAGTGAATTAAATCAAATAAATTGAATAATTTATTTAATTAATAGGAGAAGAGGGTTAAGATGAATTAATTAAATATTAATTTAATTAATTATTAATTGATGGTTAAATAATCAAATAAATACTAAGTATTCATTTAATTAAGTGGACAGATTTATGTGACTACATGTGGTATTTATTGATTAAAATTCTAATACATATATTAAAAAAAAATGGTAGAAGGACACAAGGTCACCTCTCAAAGTTCACATGGGCAGTGTCTTGAAAGATAAATTAGAAGTCCATAGATAACAATAAAAGAAATAAAAATAGTTCTTTGAGAGGTGAGAGCTATCTCAGATGGTGGCAGAGGAGAGTCACGATCATTCAACAGGCCTCATCCATCAGCGGGGTCTAGAGTGACGTCAGGAAGTGACCACCCCTCATCAGCAATAGTTTCCCCTTCCTTTTTATCTCCAAAGTTATTAGGTAATTCTACAAGCAATTGTTATAGCTAAATTTGTGTATCCATAGATGTTAAATGATAAATAGGATTTCAATAAAATAATTGTTTGTCTTGGTATGTGACTTAACTATATTTATAACTATTGTTCTACTAATGCTATGAGATTTCCACGATCCTTTTACATCTTGATGATGAATCACGATGTGCGATTCAAAAATTTGATGGTAAAAAATACATACACAATCGAATCTAAAAAAATAAATAGAATATTTTTCTACTTCTAGGTAGGAATGACCACACGTTGTGGGATCTGTTATGCATAAAACCAGAAACAACTACAATCTTAGGAGTCAAGGAAAGGCTCCATTAATAGAGCCACCTCCCCCGAAGGGTGGATTTGTACCTCCTGATGTGAATACAAGAAACAATCCTCACCCTCCTCAGGCTTTTCAAGGAGCACACCTTAGACAAGCTCAAGGGCAAGAATATATTCTAAAAGGATCATTTGATGTTACCAAGGAGATGTAGAGGACTCCCACCACTATGTCCCTGATGGAAGTACTGAGATATTTTCCTGAACAAAAGAGGTCCCTCCTTCAGAAGTTGGAACTGTTAGAGTCACAGAGAAATAAGGTTAATATGGCTGACCTTAATAAAGTCAACGCCAACGTCAGTAGTGATGCAATTGAGAACCCACCATTTTTATTGAGTTTGATGATATGTGGAAAGAATCTACAAAACTATTTGGTAGATTTAGGTGCTTCAGGAAACATAATGCCCTACTCTATATGTCAGAAGCTCAATCTCAACCCAGTACATTCAAACAGTAAGGTGGTACAACTAGACAAGACTGAGGTTAATGTAATCGAAGAATTAAAAGATGTATATATCCAATTGGTGTTGATCCCCGTATATCCCATTACATCGACATTCAAGTGGTGGATATTCCCAAGGTATATGGGATGCTCCTTAGTAGGGATTGGTCAAAAACTTTGGGAGGATATTTCTCAACTTGTTTTACATACTTATGGCTTCCATGGAAGGGAGTGAGTAACCAGATCCGAATCAATGGTGAACCTAAGTTGAAGAACTTAGTGACAGATTATGGCACTCCCAATGAGGTGGCATAGGCTGAAGTAAGTCCAAGAGTCTATAGAGTCAATGAAATCCTCACTTTCTCTGCACCGGCTCCTATCCAATTATTTCAAGCAAACATGACTGCATATAGAGGCGGGTCAAAAGCTTCGCTATAGCAGTAAAACAAGGGATGTGTTTGTTGGGAGATAGTATGAAAATACAAGATTTGTTGCTTCCAAAATGGTGTCGGATACATCATGAGGAGCATTCAAAGATGTTATGTATCCCATGTCAGAATGAGATTACAAAGTTGATGAGCTCGGTCCCATGTGAAGATATTGATCATACCATCGACATGGAAGAAATTCAAATTCCAAGTTGCAAGGGAGTAAAGCCCCAGATAATGGATCTTATGAGTAAAAATTCCCAACCAAAAGGAATGCAACAAGGAGATCTTAGCGGTTGAGATTGTCAAACGAAGAGAAGAAGGATATCCCACCTAACCATAAGAATGAAGAAACACAATCTCAAGCACAGCCTCAAGTAGAACAAATCACTCCTAACACCCCTGAAGTGTTCTTGCAACCAGTAATCAAACAACCTCAGGTATTGCATGAAGATCTTGAACCCGAGAGACAACAATCCCCTTTGGAAGCTAACCTGATCACTGACCCTAAGGTGAAAAATGTAAAGAGACCGAAAGATGAAATATGGTTTTCAAAGTTTGATGGGTCAAGATCCAAGAAAGGCAGTGGAGCAGGCGTAGAGTTAACAAACCCAAAAGAGAAAACCCTTTTAGCCTCCTATTGACTCCAATTCCCTTGTACTAATAATATGATGGAGTATGAGGCCCTAGTTAGAGGATTACTCTTCGCTCATAAGAAGGGAGCTAAATGCTTGAAAGTGCAGGGGTATTCTGAGCTGGTGGTAAAACAAGTGCGAAGCCAATATGCATGTCACGATAAAAGGTTAGCAGTATATAGGAATAGAGTATAGGATTTGATTAAGGACTTTGATGCTTTCGATATTCAGCTGGTACCCAGGAAAGCAAACAGAATACTGAATGCATTGGTCGTAGCCGCCAGTACATTAGAACCAATGAGTCAATCCCCTTTGAAGATTTTTTCCATAGAGTTAATCTCCACACCTGCTGTGCCTGATAATAGCAAATACTTTCAAGTTTTCTAGGATGATGCCCACATTCTAGCCTTTCTTGCTGATTCAAGGGCTTTTGAAGAGAAAATCATTGATGAGAAAGATAAATCAAATGATCTTGATGTCGGGAATGATGTTGATATTATGGATTTACCAACTAACGTTATTCCTAAAGGCATGGTCAAGTTAGAGAGACTTTTCAACTCTAATCCCAGGGTGAAAGAGAGATTAACAACGGACTCGGATGCGGGGAAGCATGAGCCACATAATATTGGTCCAGAAGGCCAAGAGAAGATCGTCTATATTGGGAAGATTTGCACTCAAAATAAAAGAATTTTTTTATAAATCTTGAGCGAGTTTATTGATGTAATAGCATGGGGGTACGAAGATTTAAAAACATTCAATACATTGATCATCACCCATGTTATCCCCCTAAAACCTAACATAAATTCATTCAAGAAGAAGCAATGACTGGTTAATTCACTAATAGAACCCTTGATTTTCAAGGAAGTACAAAAGTTGCTCTCTGCCAAGATTATTTTTTCGGTATGATATTCTACTTAGGTCACCAATTTGGTACTAGTAAGGAAAAAGAATGGAGAAATACAACTTTGTGTGGACTTTCGCAATCTCAACAAGGCATCTAAGAAAGATAATTACCCACTTCCTTCTTTGGATGAGGTACTAGAAATAGTAAATGGTTCACAAATGATGTCATTTTTAGATGGTTATTCTGGATATAACCAAGTTTTGGTGAACTATGAGGATCGTATGAAGACACCATTTATGATGAAGTGGGGAACATATGCATACAAAAGGATGCCATTTGGGTTAATTAATGCTGGAGTGACCTTCCAAAGAGTAATGGATACGAACTTCAAAGATCTGATTGGCAAGTGTATTATTATATACATGGATGACTTGACTATATTTTCCTAGGTTAGAGAAGATCACCCGGACCACCTCTAAAAGGTACTGGAAAGATGTCGAAGATATGGGATTTCCCTTAACCCCAAGAAATGTGTATTTGGATTGGCTGAATGAAAGCTACTAGGCAATGTAATCTCTGAGAGGGGGATATCTATAGACCCAGATTGGGTAGAAGCGTTGTTGAAGTTAAAAATGTCTGGGCGTAAAAAGGAGATGAGATCTTTCTTTGGGAAGATCAATTTTGTCAGAAAGTTTATCACTAGGTTTGCAAAGATAGTAAAGACTTTTAAATTAAATGATGAAGAAAGATGCTAAGGTTGAATGGACAACTGAAGCAAAAGAGGCTTTCGCCCAGATCAAGAAAATCCATTGCCGAAACTCCCGTGTTAACTAGCTCTGACTACATTGTCGTTTTATATATATTATTTTGCTTCGTTACACTTGGGTGTTGTTGTTTTGACATATATGCAAGAAGGGGATGAGAAACCCATTGCATTTATGAGCTCTCCTTTCAAAAGTGTTGAGGTTAGATACATTGCTCTTGAGAAACAAGCTTTCACATTAGTGAGAGTGGTCAAGAAATTCAGGCATTATATCTTGAGGAGTAAAATCTACGCAATTGTTTTTGATCAAGTGATGAAGTCATTACTCATGCAATTCGAGTTGGTAGAACATCGAGGGAAATGGATGGAATTATTACAAGAATTTGATCAAGAGATGCATCCAATGAAGTTGGTCCGAGGCCAAGGATTATCTCAAGCCATGGCATCTGACATCCCTCAAATCCAGTGCATACAATACTGCACAATACTTGGATAGACTTAATTATATTTAATTAAATTTAAAATGTTCAATTGTAGGCGAAGTTCTCACAAATGTGTTCACTTCCCACATTAAGACCGAAATCCACCCTAAGCTGTTTATCTTTGTTCATCCAACAAATGCTGGTACCTGTTTTCAGATGTAGTGCATCCCACGACTTCTACCATTTTTATGGCACGTCACCATACTCGTGTCACTTTTTGGGTATGGATTTTAAATCTATTTAATCATATTAAACTTCTGCCCAAAAAGGAGCTTTATAGACTTAATTATATTTAATTAAATTTAAAATGTTCAATTACGGGCAAAGTTTTCACAAATGTTTTCACTTCCCACATTTGGGCCGAAATCCACCCTAAGGTATTGATCTTTGCTCATCTGATGGAGGATGATACCTGTTGAGTGTTGTTAGATATCATTGGTCCCATAATAAGAGACATTTAAATTTTAAAGATGTGCAATAGTTTGAGATAACTATTAAATATAATGTTAATATTATTTGTAAAAAATTGAAATTCAAAAATAGTATATAAAACATGAAACTTAGTTTCTAGAATAAAACAAATAACTAAATAAAAAATAGAAATTTTGATATACAATTTGAAAGGTAAAAGTTTAATATAAAAAAGAAAACATTCAATATTAAATCTAAAATATTAATTTAAAGTTTAACAATATTCTTTAAAAATATGTTTACGATATATAATTTTAAAAAATAGTTTTAAAATATATATAAAAGTTCAACATAAATTTAGTGTATTAATTTAAAAAAATGTGCAATCCTCAACCTGTTAAGGCGAGCAAATTTATAAAGTACAAATGCCAATGTGGCAATTAATTTTTGCAGAAGGAGTTGTTTGCGGCAAGTTGCACGAATGGAGGAAGGGGAGGATGGCAGGAAATTTTTTTCTTGATCTCATGACATTAATGCCTTACCCTACACATTCATTACTGGACCTATACGATGGAGGCATAATTTGTTACCTTTTGATCTATGTGCCAGTTTTTGCTTTGAAGCAGAACAAATCTATAGTTTGTAGCTTATGTATGACATTTTTTGCAGGAAGTGCTTTTGAAATTGCAGGTGACCATGTAGGCTAATTTAACACTGTGAATAGACAAGAAGTTGGTTCCCTTTTTGGGCAAAGTATCTAATAAACGAATGCAAGGATCGCTCAGGTTTAAGGAGGAGAAGTTGTGGGCAGCAACTCGACTGATGCTTGCGGAGGAGGTGGCACATATCAGTCATCGGTATCGAACTAACATGGAAGTTTACTCTTTAATTGTGGCGTGAGCCTGTGAATTCAAACCAGAGGTGGAAAAGATAAAACTCACATTGGTCAAATTGATTGATGAAGATTTTTTGATTAACCTAGATTCAATCTTGGAGTGAATGGTGCCACAAGTTGACATTCAAATTAAGGAAGGAGATGACCAGGAGGAATTGCTTCCTTTTATTCGTGGCCTAGATGATGAAATCAAATACCAGTGCCGTGAACGTGCCCGAGTGGGGTGAGAAGCGATGAAACTCTTTGTGAAATTAACCAGGGTGGATGAAGTTCTGAAGGCTTTGCATGTGGTGGAAAGGATCGAGGTTGGTAGGGAATTGAGAGAAAGGTTTGAAGAAGGAAGGGCCATACAACTACTGGCAAGCTTGGAGAGCGACCCCAACTTTGGGTGCCTAGTCTGCATTCCAAAAATGAAAGCTGAAGTAGAAAAAAGGAAAGCATCGACCTCTGAGGAGGGAAGGGAGGAGGCGACCCAGGGGGATAGTGAGTGAGCGGCCTATCAGCCAGTGTTTTTTAATTTGCTTCCAAATGATTTCATATGTTTGTTATAGCTCCAAAACGTTTATTACTGTTGGAACATTTGTTACGGATATCCAACAATGAACTGGTTTTTTTGTCTGCTTTCTATAAGCTGTAGGGTAGGATAATTTACAAGTTTGGACTGTGGGTAGTATGGTTTTCTCTCTGTCTGTATTTATGCATGGTGAATAAATGCAAATGTTGTATCTTGAAACTTTTGAATTAATAGAATGAGAAAACCTTTACCGATAAAAAAAAAAAAGTAAATTTAATATAATTAAATTTATTTTAATATAAGTAAGTTGGAGTTTTTGTTCAAATATTAACTATATATTTATAAAATTATAATCAACCATAATCAATGTACAAATACTTAATAGAACGAACTAATTTTTTTATATATATATTAAATATAGAGGAAGAAGCATTACATAAAAAAGATCACAATATTAAATTTTTTTCCATTGTTTAATAAATAATTGAAATAACGTAGCTCATATACAAAAAAGATTTGAAAAAATTAATTAATAAAAATAAAATAGAATTATAGAAAGCATTTTTATATCCATAAGACTGTAAGAAGCAAATTGAAATAAACTAGAATTTGAAAAATTATCATTAATATTTATGCTTTGGAAATTTACAATTTTTACATCTGAAGTTTGAGACTTGAGTCCCTCAAAAACTTAAAAGCCAAAATGAGTGCGCCACTGAGCCTGGTCCTCTGCAGAAATGCTTCTCAAGCGAATGGGAGTGTCCATCTTGAGAAAACAGATTAACAAATTAAACAACCTAAGCCAATAAACCTAAACCAATGGAATAATTTAAATACCATGAGCTCCGACGATTTATCTACCAAATGGAAAAGGCTAATTGAAGATGAAAGAAGCAAAAATCGTATATAAATAAAGCTCTTGATTGTAATAATTACTTCCCTAACCGGGTATTAATTGCTTTAAATTTTTTTAAATCTTTCGTATCTCTGCAAATATTTCCCATAAATGCACGAGTGTGTGAAATTGGAAATAGCTATAAACCAGTACCAAGTTGGCAAGTACCACATTGGAAGTCATGGGGACAGAATGGACTGCAGTAAGTGAATAGATATGTATTAAATGACTGAAATTATCGATCATGATTTGTGACATTTGATACATGTCTATTGAATCCAATTCCATTCCGGGCACTTTCTGGTGAGCTATGTTCGCTTCAAAAAATTGGGCCAAAATAAAACTTTAGCCATTGATCTACGATCATCGAATGGTTTAAAATCATTGATGGATTTTAGGTAAGTCAATAATTTTCATCCGAATGCAAAATTATTTAAATGTATTGGCGATTTTTATCCACCACTTGAAAATTATTGAATTACCTAAAATCCATCAATGATTTCAAACTGTTCGATGATCGTAGATCAATGACTGAAGTTTTATTTCGGCCCAATTTTCTGAAGAGAACATAGCTCACCAGAAAGTGTCCATAATAGAATTGGATTCAATAGACACGTATCAAATGTCACGAATCATGACAGATAATTTAGGTCATTTAATATATATCTATTCAGTTATTGCAGTCGACTTTGTCCCCATGACTTCCAATGTGGCACTTGCCAACTTGGTACTGGTTTATAGCTATTTCCAATTTCGCACACTCGTGCATTTATAGGAAAGATTTGCAGAGATACGAAAGATTTAAAAAAATTTAAAGCAATCAATATGGTTAGAGAAATAATTATTATAATCAGGAGCTTTATTTATATACGATCTCTACTTCTTTCACCTTCAATTAGCCTTTGCCATTTGGTAGATAAATCATCGGAGCTCACAGTAATTAAATTCTTCCTTTGGTTTAGGTTTATAGGTTTAGGTTGTTTAATTTTTTAATCTATTTTCTCAAGATGGACACTCCCATCCATTTGAGAAGCATTTTTGCAGAGGACCAGAGCGGCTTTCTAGGCTCTGTTAAGAACCAAACCCTCCAATCAGTCTGCAAGGAGGTCAAGTCATTCACCAAAGAGGCTGTGTGGATGGTGTTGGGCAGAGAGTTTCTGTGAAACGAAAATAGATATGTATTAACATGGACATTACATCTTATTTCTTAGCGTCTCTTCTGGACCTCAGAGGAGAGAAGGTGGATATGTTGATGCTGTTGAGGAAGGTTTTTAAGGAAGAGTTCCTTGGAGATGACATTACCATTGTCGTCCTTGCAGAAGTATGGGTGGGGATCCCTTGGGCGAGTGAATTATCCAACCTTCTCCTCCTTGACCAAATAGTGCCAGTGGCTAGGCAACCATTTCTCCTTAACCTAAATGTGGAGCACTTGACGCGTCACAGGAAATGGGCACAGATTGGTAGAGACTTCCTCCAAAAATGGTTGCTCCTGGACGAGTTTCCAAACTACACGTGGCTTGAAGAATTTTCTCCGCTTATGTTGTTTGAAGAATTCTACATGGAAGGAGGGCTAGATTCTTAATGCAAAGTTGTAAACCATCCACTACCTGTGCCCTAGCCCCACCCCCTAGGCCCCTAGTAGTTTTTTTTTCCTATGTCCTCGAAACCTAACAGGCTCAGTGGCTCACTCATTTTGGCTTTTAAGTTTTTAAGGGACTCAAGTCTTTGAGTTCAGATGTAAAAATTGTAAATTTCCAAAGCATAAATATTAATGATAATTTTTCAAATTTCAGTTTGTTTCAGTTTGCCTCTTACAGTCTTATGGATATAAAAATGCTTTCTATAATTCTATTTCATTTTTATTAATTATTTCTTTTCAAATGCTTTTTGTATAAGAGCTACGTTATTTCAATTATTTGTTAAACAATGGAAATAAATTTAATACTGTGATCTTTTTTTTGTAATGCTTCTTCCTCTATATTTAATATATATAAAAAAAATTCAGTTCGTTCCATTAATTATTTGTACATTAATTATGGCTGATTATAATTTTATAAATATATAGTTAAGATTTGAACTAAAACTCCAACTTACTTATATTAAACTAAATTTAATTATATTAAATTTACTTCTTGCTTTTTTGATTGGTAAAGGTTTTCTCATTCTATTAATTCAAAAGTTTCAAGATACAAAATTTGCACTCATTCACCATGCATAAACGCAGACAGAGAAAAAACCATACTGCCCACAGTCCAAACTTGTAAATTATCCTACCCTACAGCTTATAGCAAGCAGACAAAAAAATCAGTTCATTGCTGGATATCCATAACAAATGTTCCAGCAGTAATAAAAGTTTTGGAGCTAAAACTAACAAATGAAATCATTTGGAAGCAAATTAAAAAACACTGGTCGATAGGCCGCTCACTCACTATCCCCCTAGGTCGCCTCCTCCCTTCCCTCCTCAGAGGTCGATGCTTTCCCTTTTGCCGCTTCAGCTTTCATTTTCAGAATACAATCTAGGCACCTGAAATTAGCGTTGCCCTCCAAGCTTGCCAGTAGCTGTATGGCCCTTCCTTCTTCAAACCTATCTCTCAATTCCCTACCAACCTCCATCCTTGCCGCCACATGCAAAGCCTTCAAGACTTCATCCACCCTGGTTAATTTCACAAGGAGTTTCATCACTTCCCACCCCACTCGGACACCTTCATGACAGTGGTATTTGATTTCATCCTCTGGGACATGAATAAAAGGAAGAAATTCCTCCTGGTCATCCCCTTCCTTAATTCGAATGCCAACTCACGACACCACCCACTCCAAGATTGAATCCAAGTTAATCAAAAAATCCCCATCAATCAATTTGACTAATGTGAGATTTACCTTTTCCACCTCCGGTTCGAATTCACAGGCCCACTCCAGAAGCAGAGAGAAAACCTCCTTGTTAGTTCGATACCGGTATTATATGTACCACCTCCTCTGCAAGCGTCAGTCAAGTTGTTGCCCACAACTTCTCCTCCTTAAACCTGAACAATCATTTCATTTGCTTATCAGATACTTTGCCCAAAAAGGGCAGTAGCTTTTTGTCTGTTCGCACTGTGAAATTGGCCTCTATGGTCACCTGCCATTTCAAAAGCACTTCCTACAAAAAATATCATACAGAAGCTACAAACTACAGATTTCTTCTACCTCAAAACAAAAACTGACACACATATCAAAATGTAATAAAATTTGTCTCCATCGTATGGGTCAGGTAATGAATGTGTAGGATAAGGCATTAATGCCATGAGATCAAAAAAAGATTTCTTGCCATCCTCCCCTTCCTTCCTTCGTGCGACCTACTGCAGACAACTCCTTCTACAACAATTAATCGCCACCTTGGCATTTGTGCTTTCCAAATTTGTTCGCCTTAACATGTTGAGGACTGCACATTTTTTAAAAATTAATACACTAAATTTATATTGAACTTATATATATATTTTAAAAATATTTTTTAAAATTATATATCGTAAACATATTTTTAAGAAATTTAATTAAACTTTAAATTAATATTTTAGATTTAATATTGAATGTTTTTTTTTATATTAAACTTTTACCTTTCAAATTGTATATCAAAATTTATATTTTTATTTAGTTATTTGTTTTATTCTAGAAATTAAGTTTCATGTTTTATACTATTTTTGAATTTCAAATTTTTACAAATAATATTAACATTATATTTAATAGTTATCTCAAACCATTCCACATATTTAAAATTTAAATGTCTTTTATTATGGGATCAACGACATCTGACAACCCTGAACAGGTATCATCCTTTGTCGGATGAGCAAAGATCAACGGCTTAGGGTGGATTTCGGCCCAAATGTGGAAAGTGAAAACATTTGTGAGAATTTCGCCCGAAATTGAACATTTTAAATTTAACTAAATATAATTAAATCTATAAAGCTCTTTTTCAGGCCAGAAAATATGAAATGAGTATGGTGACGTGCCAGAAAAATGGTAGAAGTTGTGGGACCCACTACATCTGAAAACAGGTACCATCGTCCGTTGGATGAACAAAGATCAATGGCTTAGGGTGGATTACGGCCCAAATGTGGGAACTGAACACATTTGTGAGAACTTCACCCAGAATTGAACATTTTAAATTTAATTAAATATAATTAAGTCTATAAAGATCTTTTTCAGCCAGAAGTTTAAAATCATTAAACAGACTTAAAAAATAGACCCGAAAAATGGCAGAAGTCTCAAGTCATGGGACCCACGACATCTAAAAATAGGTACCATTGTCTGTTGGATGAACAAAGATCAACGACTTAGGGTGGATTTAGGCCTGAATGTGGGAAGTGAACACATTTGTGAGAACTTCGCCCAGAATTGAACATTTTAAATTTAATTAAATATAATTAATTCTATAACTATAAGTATAAAGCTCTTTTTCGAGCGGAAGTTTAAAATGATTAAGCAAACTTAAAAAACAGACCCGAAAAGTAACATGAGTATGGCAACATGCCTGAAAACTGACAGAAGTCATGGGACCCATGACAACTGACAACAGGTACCATCGTCCATTGGATGAGCAAAGATCAATGGCTTAGGGTGGATTTTGGCCTGAATGTGGGAAGTGAACACATTTGTGAGAACTTCACCCAAAATTGAAACGTATTAAATTTAATTAAATATAATTAAGTCTACAAAGCTCTTTTTCAGGAAGAAGTTTAAAATTATTAAACAGACTTTAAACACAGACTCATAAAGTCACACGAGTATGGTGACGTGCTCAAAAAATGGCAGAAGTCATGGGACCCATGACATCTGACAACAGGTGCCCTAGTCCCTTGTCCATTGGATGAGCAAAGATCAACGACTTAGGGTGGATTTCGGCCTAAATGTAGGAAGTGAACACATTTGTGAGAACTTTGCCCAGAATTGAACGTTTTACATTTAATGTCCTCAGAATTTAAACTGAAGTAAAGAATGTTTTATCCTTTGGCATTGAATAATTATTAATAATAATTAATTAAATTACAACATGATTCTTAATGTCCTCAGAATTTATACTGAAGTAATGAATGTTTTGTTCTTCGGCATTGAATAGTTATTAATAGTAATTAATAAAATTACAACATGATTCTAGATATTTTGCACTTTAGGTATTACTTTTCTACTTTTCAAATTTTTCAAAATAAGAGACTCGTATATCATAATCGTATTTCATTTCAAGAAAAAACCTGTAAATCGAGAGAGATTCAGAAACAACTACTAGATTGAGGAATGCAAGTTGCAACAAAGACTATTTGTGCCTATCTAGTGAAATATAAATTCTGGGTAAAATCTAGAACACCTACATCCTGCCTTTTTCGCTTCTTTTAATCCTGTGGTCCAATTTGAGGGTTAGCGTTTTCAGGTTTTTATCTAGCATTATTTTGAATTATTAACATTAACAACGATGGGGAAAATGGGAAGTAATAGTTCAACATGAAGCCAAGTGAAAAACAAAATGTACCTCATTGAACTGGTTAAAACACCAGGTTTCACTGATGAATACCATGATATTTATGACCCCGCTATCCATGGTGAAAAGTGTATCATAGATATTAGATATGCATTGTCTAGTAAGGCGGTAGATGCATGTAGTGCAAAAGTTATTGTTTTCAACCCAATGTTACAACAAACAACATATAAAATTGCATCATGGGATGCTAGATTGGGAAGCATGGTGTTACCTGAAGTACTCCCTTGCCTTGATTTTGTCATGGTCTATGCCGAAAATTATGATGAATATAAAAAAGAAATTCTAAATAAAAATAAAAAAGAGGAAATTCTATCCATAAATGAGGGAGAATTTTATCGTTTGTTGAACCTAGGATTTGAAGCCCAAAACTCAAACATTCAAATTGACCTTGAAAAGCTAGCAGAGAATTATGAGAGACTCGATACAAGTCGCAGAGATTCATTTATAAAAGTTCTAATAAAGAGTAGTACTAGTATTATGTTGGATCAGAATCATAAGTCTCCTTATGATTCTAACAGTTTTATTCCATGGATTGGGGATATTATTTCCTTGCTATCATTTTACCTGAGATTGGAAAATAATAGGGAAGTGGGTGCAAGCCTTCTTGAAATGATTTATAATATCCATTATGTAGGTCAGCCAGTAAGATATAATTGTATTGAGCTCATTGTTAAATCCATGAGAAAAAAAATTACTAATGATCAAAAAAGATTCGTATAGGACATTTAGGTTCTCATCCTACTTGTGCTATCTCCTTCTATCCAAGTATCGTGCAATATTCAAGACCAACAAGCTTCAAATTGTGAGCTATAAGAGTGATGAGAAGACTAGGAAGAGAATAGAGTTTCCAATATATGAATGGACACCAAAGATAAGGATGCATGATAACAGAGAGAACTACAACCATTTTGTAGACTTCTTTTTGGCACCAATGTATAATGAAATTACAATCACTCCAATGCCTCGGTTGCCTATGTCTTGTAGAGATTGCATTCAACTCGGAACTCAAATAGAATTGGTTGACTAGTTCTTCATGGAACAATTCACTGTGTTAAGGTTTTATAGATCGACAATAAAACCATACAGACTTCCAATGCATGTGACGGAGAGGGTATTTGCATTAGAGTATGTACGACAATTGGAGAGAACAGATAGGCACTTCCATGGTCAGCAAAAGAAGAGCATATTTCTTTCCTTGCCTTTCTCATGTGGAGGGTTCACATTTGAGAGAAAAGTATTCAATGTGGAACATGATTTTTTGAGAGTTTCTAGCTTTGGTGATGAGGGTCTCTGGGAGTATGATCCAATCAGTGTAGTTCAAGCAAGGCTTAAGAAAAATGGGATCTCTTTAGCATTATGTCAACATGAAAGTAAACCATTGCTAGAAAATCTTAAAAACATGGACTTTGGGGATGAGGTTAAAAAACAGATGGAGAAAATTGTAACTGACAATAACATTTCAACACAAGAAATTTCATCACAAATTATGGCATTGCAAATGCACACAGAGAGGACAACAGAAGAGGGTCAGGGCATGCAAAATAGGAGGTCCTATAATTTCTAGCTAAAATCTGCTAATCTGTCTTAGAAATCTATTCCCAAATCAATTCTGCAAGAATCTAAAGAGATTTTTTGGACTCAAACCAAAATAAATCATTTTTGGACTATGAGGAAGAATCTCGGTGAACCAAATACGTGTGCAGAATTTGAGACCATCGACGAGGATGTAGAGTTTAAAAAATTGTGGAATATGGTGCATCACACAATAGCATATGACAGGAGTGAAGATATTGATGAGTATGAGGTTGAGCCCCCTCCAATAATTACTATAATCCCTAAAATATTAGGTGGAGTCAATGAGTCAATGAAAGAAAAATATAGCAAAGGGGCAAGCATTGTGGAAAAAATGGGTTTTGAAGGTGGTGGTCAAGGTGCCAAAGGAGAGGGCATTTGGTATCCACTTTAGGTACAACTTTCATCAAGGTCAAAATCAAAATATCCTATTAAACCAGTCATTAGACTTGATTCTTCAGATTCATCACAGACAGGTACTACTCATTACCCTCAGGGTCCACCTATATTTGTTTCAGGTTCAAATCCACAACCACCACCACATCCTAGTATTCCCATTGGTGGTGAATCAAGTGCCATTGCCACAGGTGGGGAATTTGGGGATAGTATTCCCATTACTGTTTGGTCAAGTGACATTGCGATTGTTGGGGTTGGCATGGGTACTACTGGTACTACTGATACTAGTTGTGTTGTTGTTGGATAAGGGATACAACAAAATATCTCTCGTAAGAGGCCACTAGTCATAGATACTAATACTATTTAGAATCCTCTATCAAGTGCCACTGACACTACAAAACAATCATTTGTAGCTTCAGATCACACACCTAAAAAGATTATGAAAACTACACATGAAAGTGTCAGTGGGAGTGGAACAGGATCAGGAACTATTGTTGGTAATCCTAGTCAAGCATTAGTTAAAACTAAAAGAATAAGTGGAACTAGAGCCTCTGGTACTCGTATGTCACCTTTCAAACATTCAATTGCTTCAGCAAGCCCAGATTTTCAATTTCGCGATTAGTATGAAATATATGAACACACAAAAAAAGCAAATAAAGAAGAAAAGAAAGCATTTCATAGGATTTCCCTAACTGAAGTTTTAAACGAACAACCTGCAAGGAACAGGGTATTTCCAGCATATGACCCACAAAAAGATATGATGGAGTTCATGGTTGTTATGCCCCTGGCCCCAACTAAAGATAATAATCCACCACACAGTTAGATAGATCCCTCTGAATTTCAAGTTAGCACCCTCTAAATGGATTTTTCCAAAGTACATAATGTGGACAAAATTAGTGTGTCAAAAAAGACTAACGAAGTGGTCTACACTTCACTGCTAGAGGTGGAGAGAGAAAAAAATAAACTGGAGAAAGCAAATAGAAAAGTAACAGGCAGACCTGTAAAACAAAAAATCAAGGAGGAAAGCAGTAGATAGCAAGTGCAATGATTTACAGAAAAGGATAAAAAATTCAGCCTCTGTAGTAGAAATTGCAGAGCAGGAGAAGATTGATGCAGAATTGAAGGACCTGACAGAAAAACTGGCTAAAAGCAGTAAAAAAATTGATGAGGAAAGGGCCAGTTTTCAAAAATTATACAAAAGTTATGAGTCTGCTGCTACCAAAATGAGAAAGTTACAGGACCTATTGGATCATGGGAAGGAAAAAGAAAAACATTTACAAGAGGAAGTAGAGAAGGAAAGAAAAAAATGTGCACAAATGAAAGAAGACCTGCATAATGCAAATGATAAAATAAAAACTTTGGAGGATTGATTGAAAGATAATATGAAAAATACAATGAAGTATATACAAGAAAACATTTGGTGGAAAATAATGTAGAGGAGTGACAAGTTGTGTGAATTATTTGAATTGAAAGAAAGTCTGAGAGTAATTTATATTAAAATCAAAAGGCACTTTGAGAAGAGCATGCATGTTTATTCAAAAGAGGATATGGCAAAAAGATTTTGCAAGTAGTCTACAGTTCCAGTGATAGCTACTTGGCATCCAAGGGAATTAAGAGCCACATTGATTCCATAGCTAACACATCATCTATCATTCAAAAATGCCAGAAGCTAAGGGAAACATTAGAAGTTATGGAAAATTGTGGAAAAAAAATATTGAAGCTACAAGAAAGGAAAAATAATTTGATTAAACTTGGTTTGCCTAAGACCATTGACCTATGAAATAAATTAATTGGAAAATATGCTTACAAAAAAAGCATGGAGATAAAAATGAAGTCTGATTTAGACTTGCTTCCAAAGGACACAACTCCCCAAAGCTTTCTGGAATTCATCCAGCCATTTACAACTCTAAATTCGCTATTGGATGAAATAGTGATGTCAAGTCAATCTTCTAAATATGGAATGTTGACAAAGTTGCAGTTGACTTTCCATAGTGGAGCACCCTACAAAAATGGGCACAAAAATCTTAAGAATTATAGTATGTATTGCATAATTTTCTTCTTTTACTCTTAATTTCAAGGTTTTATGTTTTTTCTCTTTGCTATTTGGTTAATCCAGCCTATGAATCTATGATGCATAGTGCAAGAATTCAGCCAATAAATTTTTATTCTCAAATTCTCCGTTGCTTTAACATTTATGCATTTCTCTATTTCTGATTACTCGGTTTTAGGCACTGCTATTATCTATGTTTAATTTGTCATGGCGTGAATTAATATTTAATTTTGAACTCTATTTTTGGAACATGAGACATCAGACATGTAGCAGATGTTAAATTGCTAATACGGTCTGTGATGGCCATAAATTTGTGTTGAGTCTTCACATGTTGCAAACTTGCAATTCGATCTGAAGCTGTTGTTGCTCCCTTTTTTCTATAAAAGGGAATTCAGGGTCATTTGCAAAGGGTTCTGAAACTTTGTATTCACTTTTGCATGGACATTGGAGAATCACACAGGAGTTGATGTTGCTCTCCTATTTTTCTGAAAGGGAATTCAGGGTGATTTGCAAAGGGTTCTGAAACTTTGTATTCACTTTTGCAATTTGGATGGAGAATCACATAGATTGGTGTATTACTATTGAATGAATTGTATCATATGGCTATATTTTGAAAGAATTAATGAAAATCTAAGTTCTCGACATCTGTATTACTATTGAATGAATTGTATCATATGGTTCTGAAATGTATCACATAGATTTGAGACTCAAACATGTATAAATAAACAAGAAACATCTTTGTATCAATAAACACATTATGGTCTTTTTTTTTACTATGCTATTTTAAATCTAGAAATAGAAAGTTGAAAAATACAATTACAAATCAATATTAAATTCTAATTGCAAAAAGTAATATGGTTTTTTAATATGAATGATGAGATACAGTAATATGGTTTCTTCACTCTGAGTCTGCATACCTTCGCTGAACTGCATCTCAATGCTACCAGTAGGTCTAGTACATGAGTCAATAGTCCCATTGGCACTTTGGTTTGAAGTGTTGACCAAACCTCTTCTTTCACATTTGGACCTCTAGATTTGCAGTGCCCTATCATAAGGAAAAGTGTGGACATCATACCTAGATGTATAGAGCCTCAAGCAATTTTCCAAATTTTTGTCTAGTTTGTTTCTTAGCTTTGATTTGAGGAACCCCAAAGCACTGAAAACTTTGTCATCTTTCACCAAACCCAATATCATGGTAAGACATAAATCAGCAAGTTTAAAATATTCTGGCATTGAATCACGCAACGCTGAGTTCTCAGCTATAGTTTTCCAAAGCCTTGTTACTTGATCCTTCTTCGCGGGGGTTCTCCATTTTTGCCATATTATTCTTTCATAGTGTATAGAAAATGAGATGATTTCTCTCAAAGATGAGTTTCGTCTAATATTCCATTTATAGTTACTCCATTCAATTCTCTAGATATGCAAAATTCTTTTATCAAAATCAGTAGGTTACTTGGAAAATCAGATGCAATGTTGAGGCTCCAATAATGAGGAAAAACACAATAGGCATGGCTTCGAGAAGGTTGTCAGGAGGGAGTCTGCTTCTAATTTGTGAGGAAAGATCATATGCAATTTTCTTCATAGAAGTAGTTACGGTTTCAACAATCTTGTCGAAATCTTCCCTTGTAACTCTTGCTAGTTGCTTCTTGGGGCGCTTTTCTGGTTCCTTGGGGTTGATCATGGCATAGAAGTGCATTGGTATCTCATCTCCCCATACATTGGCACATACCTTCACGTGTGCACCGATTTCTAAAAATTTATCAGGATTATTCAAATATGTGAGTGTCCACCACTTAACAAATTTTTCATTAGATAGTGTTGGTTGATTTCGCTAGAGATTGTCGAGGTTCATGCATGTCATCTTACGCAGCATAGCATATTCTGCAATATACAAAGCTCTTTTTTGGGTAGCCTTCATAATATTCCTCATTTCTTCTAGCATGGGCAAAAGAGCTACTAAAGTTAAGAGTGTCTCTAAATTACTTAACTTCCAAAGAATGTTAGGAAATTTCGATTGATCTAATTCGTCGCTAGTTGTGTGAAATAGTTCAGTCAAGGATGGATATTCTGGAAACACTCAATGTACTGGATGTTGGCATATGTGTAGAGCATGATGACATTATGATATTGTATGTTGTCATTGATGTCAATATGCTGAAGTATGAACTGGTATGGTGTAGTAAGCAAACTGGCAAGAGAACCAGTTTGATGATGCAAACCAATATTTGTGAAAAAGTGAAGTGGTATGTTTGTTTTAAGTGAACCGGTATGTTGGAATAAGAACCGGTCAATGGAAGTTTTGTATTGGGGTTTCATGACTACCGGTTGGTAGTCTTAGCTCCAGGGTTTTTGGTTGATGCATTCCAAGCTTGTGCGATTTAGCCAATGACATCTTGTGATGAGTTAACATTGTATGAAGACCAGATAGTGTTGCCACATCAACCTTGTGCGTGTGAAGAATTTCTTTGAGGATCTTGCATGGAGAGTGATCCTATCCACCTCAGGAATGTGCGAAGTATTAGTAAATGGTGGAGAGCGCGTGATGAGTTATCAGCTTCCTGAAGCGGCAAAGAATGAATTTTGGAGAACATCTTGAGATCTGTTCAAGACTATTGTATTCAATGCTATGTGATTAACGGTCAGGATTGAACCGACTGGATTATAAAACCTAAATGTTTAGGGTTTAGCGTTTATGCTACCGACCTATCTGTTTGCTATAAGGTCGATGATGTTTTTCATTTTAAAGTTGTTGGCAAACGGTATGTGTGTATCCCAGTGAGCGATACTTGATTTCTTGCAAGACCGGAGAAGCGTGTTGATATCTGCAGAGTATGATTGCAGAAGAGAATGAGCTTAAGTGGATTTTCCTTGGCATTGAGTGTTATTATAAGATCAATGTATTACTTGTTGACCTCTAACCATTTCAACACTTGGAAAATCCCTTAACTGGGTAGCTTTAACAGGCTTTTGTGTAAATCCTTTAACAGGGTGACCCAATTCAATGATTTTTTCAAATCCTCTTGCGAGGTAACCTTTAACAGGGTTCTAATCTTTAACCAGGTATTTAGCCATCCCTTAACCAGGTGATCCCTAGTAGGATTGGTTCCTAGCAGAACCTATTGTAATAAATCTTTAACTGGACTAGGCTCGTAACAGAGCAGACTTCAAAAGAGTTCAAGAACAGCTTGTGGGTATTCATCCCCACCGTGGTTTTTCCCAGTTGGGTTTCCATGTGAAAAATCAGTGTGTCATGTGTGATTCCTTTCATGTGATGGTGTTATTGCTTTCAGTCAAAGTGTAGTGTTTGCAGTCAAACCGGTTCAGGAAAAGTATTTTTGCCTGTACTGATTCACCCCCCCTCTCAATACCAGTTTGGTAATATCTATTCATCATTTATTCATCAATTGGTATCAGAGCATCTTCCAGGTCCTCTCTGTTGTAAGCTTAACTACTTGAGGAAAAGATGCTACTCTAATGATGAAGAGGGGAGGTCCAATGTTCAATAGAGACAACTTTAAAATATGGAAGGATAGAATGAAGCTATACATCAAAAGATTGTGTGCTCAACACTGGAGCTATGTTGAGAATGCTTATGTTATCCCTACCGATGCTCTTATCGATGATCAAAAGAGAGAGATTCAGGAGAATGGGCAAGTCATGGAAGCCCTAATCAGTAGTCTATCTGAAATTGAGTTTATTGATGTTCAGGATAAAGACAATCCCAAAGAAGTATGGGATGCTCTTGAGAATATCTATGATGGTGATGAGCATGTGAAATAGGCTAAGGAAGAGAGCCTTAGGGAAAAGTTTGAAGACATACAGATGGTTGAAGGAGAGACCATTCAACAATATGGAATAAGAATCAAAACTGTTGTTGGAGACATCAAGAGTGCAGGTGCTATAATAGATGATTCCACTGTTGTAAGAAAAGTCTTGAGATCCTTATTACTGGTCTATGCAATACGGGTTGCTGCTATTCAAGAGTTGTGGTCTATAGACAAGACAAAGGTATCCCTAGATTCCATCATTGCTAAGTTGACAACTTATTAGCTAAATAATTATGATAGCAGTATTCAAAAGACTGAATCAGCCTTTAGAGCATCTGCTGCACCATCTAGAAAAGGTAAAGAAGCTATTACCAGTGGTGAACCAAGACAAAGTAGAGAAATGGATGATGAGGAGATCCTGATGGAATTTGAAGCTCTTCTTGCCGAGAGACTTCCTAAGGGAACTGGTAAATATAGAGGTAACCTTCCTTTGAAATGCTTTTCTTGCAACAGGATAGGACACATTGCTGTAAACTGTCCTAATGGTGATAGTAAGGACAAACCTAAAAGGTTCAAGAAGTTCAAACGAGGAAACCGGAGAAACTATTTTGTAGCAGTTGATGAAGGTGTTACTGATGAGGAATCAGAAGATAAAGAAAGTGAAGACATTGTGTTTGTGGCAGTTAAGGAAGATGTGTCAGAAAAGAAGGCTCTTGTCCCTCGCTTTGATAATTCCAATGAGTGGATTATTGACAGTGGTTGTTCTCACCATATGACTGGTGACCGGAGTAAGTTTCTATCTCTAGAAGAATATGACGGTGGTGTGGTTTGTTTTGGTAATGATGCGCCATGTATGCTAAAAGGTAGAGGATCCATCTCTCTGAATGAAAAAAGAAGTGCTGACAATGTGTATTGGGTAGAAGGTCTCAGACACAACCTTTTGAGTGTTGCCCAGCTGAATGACAATGGACTCACTCTGGAATTCAGAGATGGAATGTGTAAAATAAAAGGTAAGAGTGGTGAACTAATGGCTACTAGTATGTAGAACAAAGGTAACCTATTTTAGCTCAATGCAAATATCAGTACATGTCTAATGGCTAAGTTTGATGATAGCTGGATATGGCATAGGAGACTCTGCCATGTAAACTTTGATAATATTGTGAAGGCTAGTTAGATCAAGGCAGTTAGAGGATTGCCTATGCTAAGTAAACCGGATAATCCTTTGTGCAGAGAGTGTCAATTGGGGAAAATGTCTTCCTCAACCTTCAAAGGTAAATCTTTCACAACAGACAATTTACTTGATCTTGTGCATACTAATTTGTGTGGTCCTATGAAAACTAGGAGTGTGCAGGGAGATAGGTATTTTATGATTCTTACTGATGATTGCTCAAGAATGATGTGGGTCACATTCTTGAAGGACAAGTCTGAAGCCTTTGGAAAGTTCAAAGCCTTCAGAGCACTAGTTGAAAAAGAAAGCGGTAAGAGGATTAAGTGCCCGAGAACTAATCAAGGAGGAGAATTGACTTCTCGTGAATTCAACAAGTACTATGAAGACAACGACATCAAGAGGCAACTGTCTAGCCGCTGGACTCCATAGCAGAATGGCCTCGAAGAGAGAAACAACCAGACTGTAGTTGAAGCAGCTAGAACAATGTTGATCCAAGGAAAACTTTCTCACACCTTTTGGAGAGAAGCAGTGAGCAGTGTAGTCTACACAATGAACCGGGTACTCATCAAAAAGGGTAAGGATAAAACACCTTATGAGTATTAGACTAGTAAGACACCAGTGGTAAGCTACTTTAGAGTGTTTGGTAGCAAATTTTATATCAAGAGGAGTGAACGTCAGAGAAAGTTTGATGCTAAATGTGATGAGGGAATATTCCTAGGGTATTCCACAAAGAGCAAAGCTCTTAAATGTTTCAACAATAGGACTCAGAGAATTGTTGAAAGCATCAATGTTAAAGTTGATGAAACCTCTGAGAAACCTGAGGAAACCGGTAGTGAGCAAGTAGGAGATGAACCGGTAGTAACCTTCTGAAAACTGGTTGCAAAACAACCTAGCACTAGTAACAGTGCTCCTACATCGATAGATGTTGATGTTGATGAAGATGAGGATGAAGAAGAAAAGAAAGAGGAAACAACTAAGATCATTCCTAGGTATGTAAAGCTAAATCATGATCGAAAGCAGATCATAGGAGACAAGGATGTAGGAATTCTTACAAAAAGAAAGGTCAAAGAAATATTCTTACTTTAGTGGCAAATACTCACCAATGGCGAATTTTTCACATCGGCGACCTAGGAAATGGTAAATGGTTTGTACCAATTGGGGGTGGCCATGTCGCCAGAATATTATCAATTTTTGTCAAATTCAGGGCCTGATAGCGATATGTTCTATGCAATTAAATGTTTCTATGAGATGATTTCACCAATACAATATACGATGGACACACAGTAAATTTAATTTTTTCACCTAAACTCTCTGAGGTTTCCTTAATAGAACACCATAAATTTGTCTATAGGCATGTGAAGATTTGTTAGTTAGGAGGACCCAATTCGCCCAACATCTTGTCGATGCGTATCTCCATTCACCCCAACTTTCGCCAACTATATTGTATTCACCAATTATTTGGATGACCTATAATCGCCTCAAAAATTACATGTCGTATTTGGACGACCTATAATCCCCTCGAAAATTACATAAGTCATGTTATAGTTACACAGGATTCGCCAAATATTTGTATACCATATAAAATTCCCGTGGAATTCACCATAAAAGGATTGGTATAAATACATGCAAAGATCAGATCTATCTCAACACAATTTGGTGGGTTCTAGGCTTTGAATTATGATCAATAGTGAAGTTTCAGACCAAGGAAAATCATTGTTGTTGACTGCATTGGCAACTGCTAGTGACCTAAAGGTGAGCGATCATATTTTTGAAGTGTTATAACATTATTCTAAATTTATCTATATTTTTTTGCATTGTTGAGTTCATTTTTATTTAGTGGCGACCCGTCAGTGCCAAGTAGTCAGGACTCAAGGGAGACATTCAGACCCCAGACATCTAGATTGTAGGTCGTAGGGCCAATGAAACATATATTATACATTATAGTCTATTATTGCTTCTTCAACAAATTGATATTTTTTTGGGAGCCTTTATTTCATTGTAGATGTCGAACGGAAAGAGGGGTAGGAAACTTGAATGTCGGGAAGGCCATGAGAGGCCAACAAAAAGCAGAACTTTGTCTTCATACTTTGGCATTGGAAAAAATTGTGGTGAAAATCAAGAAGGTACATCATCACAAGTACAAGTACAAAATTCACCACCTACATCGCATGTTGAAGATGACAATGAACCTGATATCTCAGATTAGGATGATCTTGAAGAAGATTATCTAGTAGATGCCCATGTTAGTCAGAATGATATAATCGACTTGGGTGATAATGCCATTGATAATAATGCATAGAAGGGGAAAATAAAAGCCATATCAAAAAAGGGTGAACCACAATCAAAAAAGGATTGGAAGTGGGATATGTCAGTGAGGAATTTTCAAATTAATAGGGCATCAAAGTATCCATTCATTAAACTAGTAGAGAATCCAATTGAAGACGAGCCTCCAATAGAATGCAGGTGTAAGATCTTCACTTGGAAACATAACAAGGAAATTAAGTTGCAGCTAAAATTTGACATCATAGAAAAGCATATGGGTAAAGTTTATGAAAAACAAATGATAGACAAGGTTGGAAAATTAGTGATAAGATGGAAAAAAGGGAGGAATGTAAGCATGTGAGGAGTGCCAAAGAGTATTATTTTCATGAGAAAATACAGACGAAGCCTATTGAAGTTAAAGGTTCTATGGAAGCTAGTTTCGGAAAAGCAATGCAATAGAACAACTAGGAAAAGTTGTTCAGTTAAGCGTTGTTTTTTATATTTTGAGCAGAGGGCATGCTATGATAGATTTCCCATCAATTAGTGGTTTATTTCAATTTTTGAAAGTTCCTAACTATCCTTATAGACACTGGTCAGTAAACAGTGGATGTGAATGGGCAAGTTGTCTTGCTGAGGTTGAAAAAGAAGATGTAAAGGAAAAAATAAGAGAGTCAAACTTTTTTGCATTTTCTTTAGATGAAGTTATGGTAGTAGACAATACTTCATGGGTATGCATGCATGTTTATACTATAGAGAATCATATCCACCAACCTCATCTACTATCTGTTGGTAAAATGAAGGAGAGCGCGACAACGGAAAACTTATTTCAACTAGTAAAGAGAAGTTTAATTGAATATGGAGGTATGGATGACATGACGGTAGCCAAAAAATTGGTTTGTGTTGGAGCAGATGGAGCTTCATTAATGCAAGATCACAGGAATGATCATTGTACAAAGATTGAAACTTCATTTGCATCGTACATTACTGCAATTCATTGCATGACTCACAAAATGAATCTAGCTTTTGGAATTGTGAGCAAGTTTTCTTCGGTTAAAAAAATTGAAATTTTAATCAGAGAGCTCTACTCACACTTATGTCAAAGTCCCAAGCAATTTATGTAATTTCAACACTTTGCTGATGGAATAACTGATGGGAACAAGCTTCTCAAGGATAATGATACCATATGGAACTCTTTGGATGGTCCAGTGCATCAAGTGTTTTCAGAATATCCATCCTTGATTGGACTATTTCACACAACTCATGATGAATCAGATCAACCAAAATTTCTTGACCTTCTTCAGAGGTTAAGTAATTTAGAGACACTCTTAACTTTAGCAGCTCTTTTGCCCATGCTAGAGGAAATGAGGAATATTATGAAGGCTTCCCAAAAAAGAGCTCTGTATATTGTATAATAAGCTACACTACGTAAGAAGACATGCATGACCCTTGATAATCTCTATCGAAATCAACCAACACTATCTAATGAAAAAATTGTTAAGTGGCGGACACTCAAAGATTTGAACAATCTTGATAACTTTTTACAAATTTATGTAGATGGGGAGGTATGTGCCAATGTACAGGGAGTTGACATACCAATGTAGTTCTATGCCATGGTCGACCCCAAGGAACCAGGAAAGTGCCCCAGGAAGCAACTAGCAAGAGTTACAAGGGAAGATTTTGACAAGATTGTTGAAACTGTAACTACTTTTGTGAAGAAAATTGTGTATGATCTTTCCTCACAAATTAGAAGTAGATTCCCTCCTGACAACCTTTTCGAAGCCATGTCTATTGTGTTTCCTCATTATTGGAGCCTCAACATTGCATCTGATTTTCGAAGTAAGCTTATGATTTTGATAAAACAATTTTGCATATCTAGAGAATTGAATGGAGTAACTATAAATGGAATATTAGATGAAACTTATCTTTGAGAGAAATCATCTCATTTTGCATACACTATGAAAGAACAATATGGCAAATATGGGGAACCCTCGCGAAGAGGATCAGTAACAAGGCTTTGGAAAACTATAACTGAGAACTCAATGTTGTGTGATTCAATGCCATAATATTTGAAGCTTGTTGATTTATGTATTACCATGATATTGGGTTCGGTGGAAGATGAGAGAGTTTTCAGTGCTTTGGGGTTCCTAAAATTAAAGCTAAGAAAACAAACTAGACAAAACTTTGGAAAATTGCTTGAGGATCTACACATCTAGGTATGATGTCCACACTTTTCCTTACGATAGGGCAATGCAAATCTGGAGGTCCAAATATGAAAGAAGAGGTTTGGGCAACACTTCAAACCAAAGTGCCAGTGGGACTATTAACTCATGTACTAGACCTACTGTTTATGGTGAAAATGGATAACAATGATAACAATATTGAAAGGCTAAATGAATTCAACCACTAAACCCTAGCCTAACAATGAACAAAGATCCACCATAACATATGAAGATAACCTAAGACAATGCAAATAACTCAAAATCACAAAGATTATACCATCACATGTCCACTAGGGTTTTGATCTCCATTCTTCCTATCTCCATTGATCTTGTTTGATATGCTTGCTCTCAGATTTTTGTATGCACAAGAGCTCAACAAAGAACGGAATGTGGTTGCAAGTAGAATTGTAGTGTAGTCAATTGATCAAGTAGTTAGGGTTTGACAATGAAGAAAGCATCTCCTTAAATAGAAGACACAATAGAAAATGGAGGGTTAAGATTGAGAGGTGTAAAAAGAGAGGTCGGCTAGGATTAAAGGGTAGGTATAAGAAATACCAAAATAATGAAAGAGGTAGGTAGTGTAGGAATTAAGAGATGAATGACATGTGTCATGTGTAGAAAAAGATAATGAATTAATTAAATAAATAAAGATTTATTTAATTAATAGAAGAAGTAGGACAATTAAATAAATAAAATATTTATTTAATTTAGGAAAGGGATAATTTAAATAAATAAATGTATTTATTTAAATGAGAAATAAGGCTAGAAGAGGATAAATGAATTAATTAAATAAATAAGGATTTATTTAATTAATAGAAGAATTAGGATTAGATAATTAAATAAATAAAATATTTATTTAATTAGACATGACAATTTTAGGTGTCTACATTTTGCCCCTCTTTGAGACAATGCAGCTTGTCGCGTTGTTTCAAAGAAGATAAGATGAACTGATACAGAGTTGCCCCAGAATAAGGAATTATATGCCCCCTCGAGAGATTGGATGAAAATGTCTGAAAAGATTGCAGACAATCTCTCGATAAGAAAGATGGGATAGAATGGGTTGAGCGAATAGAGTGACAGAGTCACGGGATGAAGAATACTGACTCGGGAAAATGCAGGCGAGGGGTAGGGTAGGCTATAAGATAGGCCACGGGCAAAAGACATCCTCATTGTCATCCACACCCTTAGAAGATCACAGTGCAGAGCGAGAAAAGAGCAGCAGCAGTCAGTAGCGATGGCATTCATTCATAGATTTGATTGTGTCCGCCGATTCCAGCGACCAGCCGATGCAGGAGAGCCGGTAAGTACCCGAAAACCTCCTCGTACTTTCACGCATTTTGAGTTTTGTCATAAATGCATGTTTAGGAGCAATAAATGCGCTAGGAATAGGATAGTTTAAAAGTGCAAAAATGCGCAACCGCGTCTGTGTCAGTGCCAGGTGCGTCTGTGTCCAACAGGCGCGTCTGTGTCAGATCCAGGCGCGTCTGTGCCTGGAACCGCGTTTGTGTTGAATGCGGATGCGTTTGTGAAATGTAGCAGCGTCTGTGATTTTTAATAGCGTTTATGTCATGTAGGGACGTCTGTGTTCCCTGGTCGCGTTTGTGTCTGGCATAGGCACGTTTGTGTTCAGAAAGCGCGTCTGTGTTGCAGAGGCGCGTGTATGCAGTCTATAAGCGCGTTTATGAGTTAAAAGCGCGTGTGTGTTGAAAAAGTGCATTTGTGTGTTTAAATGCATGGTTTTAGTCTTTTAGGTCAAATCGGCAGTTCTGTGATGAACATACGCTGTCGATTGGATAAGCTGCTGAGAGGATACACTCAAGCAGGTCCTCTAGGAAGATTAGGATAGATTAAGGCACTTTGTGATGAACAGGGAGCACCAGGATAGGCAGCACTTTGTGATGAACAGGGAGTGCGAATGTGAGTGACACTTTGTGATGAACAGGGAATGTCACACACGTAGTACTTTGTGATGAACAGTGAGAACTACTAGGATAAATAGCAACACTTTGTGATGAATAGTGAGTGTCACTAGGGTAGATAGCCGTATGCATTTAGGTAGCGAGTAGCATTTTGTGATAAACAGTGAATGCCACGATAACTGACATGATTGAGTTGCTTGACTGCAGGAGTATTTGCCGATGTTGGAGTCACGGGAGAGATTCCCATCGACTCAGAGACTGCGACCAGAGTTGTCGATTCAGGACATGATTTCCATTGAGGAGATGGGTCTCACACATATGCTCTATGTGCCCGAGTTTCGGGCAAACATGGGGTTGCTGACTGCGTTGGCCGAGAGATGGCACTCAGAGACATGCACGTTTCACCTGCCGATGGGTGAGATGACAGTGACATTAGAGGATGTATATAGGATTCTACATGTTCCTATTGATGGAGAGTTGATCCCCTACGACCGTGACGGTGACAGGGAGGCATTGAGACAGGTTTTTCAGGATCCTGAGTTGGAGATGCGAGCAGGTCATGTAGCCTGGGACACCATGACTGCCATAGGATTAGCATTGCCGGCAGTTGTTGGGGGAGTCATCAGTGGATATTTGTGTCCAGACAGGGCCACACGAGGATTGGCGGTGGGTTGGGGAGGGGCATTGGAGACGCTGATGGCAGAGCACACTAGGTATGCATGGGGGCCATGTGTCCTAGCACATTTGTATTATGAGCTGCATCAGTTTGTATACCATGGATCAGTGGGTTTGGGCTGCGGTGTGACTCTCTTGCAGGTGTGGGCCTATGAGCACCTTCCCATCACACGGCCAATTCACTTCAGAGGCAGAGGACAGGGACAGAGTTTCGTGCACCTGTATGCCATGATTACATCCCAGCCTCGGATTGGGAGATTGGAGCACTGGAGGAGAGTTATTGATGATATTGACATGGTGATCTGGAGGCCGTATCTAGGATGCGAGGAGTGGGAGGATGACGCAGTGGAGCTGCCCTACACCTTCCGGAGTAGGTACCTGATTGGGCGGATGCCCTATATATTAGAGAGACAGCTGGTGGACAGGGTATGCAGGCAGTTTGGGCGGATCCAGTGGATGCCACGAGGCTCGGGCATGTATGCCCGTACGGTCAGAGATCAGGTGCAGTTTGGCCCACTGCTATCATATGATCAGGCAGTGATGCAGCTAGCGGAGATGATGCCGATGCCATGGGACATGTGGCCAGAGGTAGATGATGCAGGGATGGACGCAGAGTACTCTGCGTACTGGGCAGAGCATCCATTTCCCAGATTGACAGATCCGACAGAGCCACTAGATGGAGAGGGTGGAGGAGAGGATGATGATGGAGGAGGGGATGGAGGTAGGGGCCGGCGGAGGCGGAGGGGAGTGGTGGGAGAGAGACGGGTAGCACCTCGGAGGGAGGGAGGACAGGAGAGAGCAGCTCCAGTGGTGAGAGGACGGGGTGGACTTCCCCTACAGGTGCCAGCAGCACAGGGTCCCAGAGAGGGACAGAGACAGGTACAACCACAGGTACCTATACAGGCACAGGGACAGGTGCAGGAAGAGGCACAGGGACAGGCACCTGTAGAGGAGGAGCCACAGGCAGGGATGGAGAGCAGAGACTCTGAGGAGGATGAGGTGGTGAGGCTGCGGGAGATCTGCCAGGGCCAGGCAGATGAGATTGAGGATTTGGTTCGAGAGAGGAACCACCTCAAGATCAGGGTCCGAAACACAGAGCGGGAGAGGGATCAGGCCATCCAGAGATACACAGAGGCCGAGACAGCTCTGAGGGCAGGTAGGCGGGCAGCAGAGGATGCAGGGGCAGGCTACGCATATGTTTTGCTAGCTGGAGAGGAGATCACCTACTGGAGGGATCTATACTATGCAGCCGTGCCAGCAGATCAGCGGGCTAGGAGCTTCCAGAGATCGTCGCGCACAGCGACGGCTACGGGAGGGAGTCGCAGGAGATAGGCATCCAGCGGTGGGGTCATGGGGCCTCCACCACCACCAGAGAGACAGGGGGATCCTGGGGCGGGTCCATCTACAGCTCAGACTCCGTCGAGGTGAGGCGGCTCCGAGGAAGGGAGTTCCTCATAGCTATAGTGGGCTCCCATTGTATCAGTATATGTACCATTATTGTATTGTAGACACCTGCGGGTGATTCTTTTGTAGCCATATGATTCTTTTGACATCATTGTATTATGACACATTTGATTATATATGAGATGATTCATTTTTGCGGCAGCTATATGCTTGTGTACCTTATGTGATGAAATGTTCTTATGTGATACATGTTTTATGATATGGATGCTTATATGATGCAATGCAATATATTTTTGTTCTTTTATGTTGTATATGTGATGCATGATGCAAATGTGAATGTATGTAATGCAAATGAATATGATAATGCAAATGATTATTTACATAATGAAAATGTGAGATGTGCTAACATGTGTTGTATGCAGGATGTGATGCAATTGTGATATCTATATGTATGTATGAAATGCTTATATGTGGTGATGCAGGTGTAACTATATGAAATGCAAATGTTTTTGGTGTGTCATTATACTTAGTCATGTGATAGCAGGCTACGTGGACTCAGAAGGACGATGGAAGTCAATCAAGAAAGGGGGATGGAAGACAGAAGATATGAACATGAAAGAGCTTCTTGTGCGTTATCATCATTGAGCTTTATTATGGCAGAATAGGTTATGACAATCGAGGCATTTGTTCGGCCCAGAAAGTCATTGTACCTGTTTGCATGGAGATAAGACAGTCACAAACAAGGAATGCCCCAGTTCATACTAGACTCACAGTGTCCTCATATCCTTGGACAAGTCATAGCATTACTAAAAGACAATCCACAGACAGCAAATGCAAATAGGTGACGATACCCCATCCTCGCCTTTCTAGTCAAAGACATCCTGGAGATAGAATCTCTAGTCAAAGACATCCTGGAAAAGCTAAAAGACATGTCACCAAAAGATAAAATCAAAAGAAAACCAAGACTCGACACCAACATCCACTGTAGTCCTCAAGTTTAGTGTCTCTTGTCACTTGTTTAAGTCTTATTCGATTGTGGTCACAATGTTCACTTTCACAAAAAGGATCGATAGCACTGAACCATATGATGTCTGAGTCTGTTGAAAGATTCGATTTGTTGAAGCCCATTGTTGCTGCTGTGTCTGATCTGAAACTGACTGAATCCATGAAACTGATACTTTATTGCAGAGAATATGGAACTTTATTGCGGATCTGCGATGCAAATGCTGTTTTATTGCGGATTGTGCGCGGATAGACTGAAGAAAGCTGAAAGAAACTGTACTCCTCGAAACATGTGATGTTCTCAGTTCCACACCCATTACTAGACGTAGGAATTGGCCGTAGTCACAGATAGGATCTGATTTAGTATGGATGGAAAAGGGAGTGAAAGGGGAGGGTTATGGATGGCTAACCAATCTTAGGTAGATCAATAACAAGCCATGATGGGAATGGGCAAGTTTATTGTGAGCGAATAAGTTGTGAGTGTGTGCAAAGTGAAAGGATGAAAGTGAATCCTGAAGGAGGGAGGAGCAAAGTCCCTACGCATGGCGCTGGGAACCCAGTTTTCACCATGGTACTTGCCCAGGGCGCCACCGAAGTGGTTTTCACCGTTGGACGAAATTATTTCTCTTTACTTTTTTCAATTTTTCAATTTTTTTGTTGTCACAAGGCGCCTGTTTGCCAGGTTTTCACCAAGTAACGATTTGTTTTTTGTTTTTATAATTTTTTTTGTATTTTTGAAATTTTTGATTTTTTTTTTGTATTTTTGCGTTAAGATGCTCTGAAAAGCTATGTGTAGAACCTGCGAAGGTGCATGCTGTTGATAGGATCCTCCAAGGGTTCACCTTCTGTAGTTGAGAGCTGATATGCCCCAGATCCATATACTGTTGTGATGATGTAAGGACCAAGCCAGTTGGGTTCAAATTTGCCCTTCTTTTCTCTATCTTGCTGATTCTTGGGGTTCTCTCTGAGGACTAAGTCACCTACCTCAAATGTGCGAGGCTTGACCTTGTGATTGTAACTGCGACTCATTCGTTGTTGGTAAGCCTTGAGATGATTAAAAGTAGTGTGTCGTCGTTCCTCCAGCAGTTCTAGTTCTTGTAAGCGAGAGACCCTGTAGTCTTCATCGTTGATTATGTTTCTCAAGGAGACCCGTAAAGAAGGTAACTTGACCTCAATAGGCAAGATGGCTTCAGCACCGTAGACAAGTGAGTAGGGTGTAGCTCCTGTAGGTGTGCGGACACTGGTACAATAGGCCCAAAGTGCTGGATTGAGTTGGACATGCCAGTTACGGCCAGCGTCGTCGACTATCTTTTTAAGGATTTTGAGAATTGTTTTGTTAGACGCCTCAGCTTGGCCATTACCTTGGGGGTAGTATGGTGTGGAGAAACGATGAGAGATATGGAAGCGCTCACAGAGTTCACGAACATCCTGGTTCTTGAAAGGACGCCCGTTATCGGTGATAATGGAAGTAGGAATCCCGTATCGGCAAATGATGTAGTTCAGGATGAAAGTAGCGATTTGTTTCCCAGTAACTTGTGTGAGAGGCATGGCTTCAATCCACTTTGTGAAATACTCTATGGCTGTGATAATGAATTTATGTCCGTTGGAAGAAGGAGGGTGAATCTTGCCTATGAGATCGAGTCCCCACTGACAAAAGGGCCAAGGAGATGC
The DNA here is from genome assembly GCF_030272615.1 of Cryptomeria japonica. Lineage (NCBI taxonomy): Eukaryota > Viridiplantae > Streptophyta > Pinopsida > Cupressales > Cupressaceae > Cryptomeria > Cryptomeria japonica. Next base: position 765,810,623 of record NC_081414.1, read on the forward strand.
AAGTGGCTGTAGTTCTTGTGCTGGTGCATGTATAAGGTCTCCATGAATTTGACACTGCTTACACTTCTTGACAAACTGATATGCATCTTTTTCCATAGTAGGCCAGTAGTATCCAGTCCTGATGAGTTTCTTGGCCAAGGTAGGACCACTAGTATGCGGACCACATATCCCTTCGTGTACTTCTCGTAACGCAATTTGAGCTTCATCACTCTCTAAACATCTAAGGAGGGTGCCATCTAGACCTCGTCAGTATAGAATATCAGCTAGGATAACGTATCGGGAGGATTGGCGGATGAAAGTGCGGCGTTGGTTGTTCGATAAATCGGGAGGTAAGATGTTGTCGCGAAGGTATGTGAATATGGAACCATATAATTGGGATTCAGGACCAACAACACATATCATTTCCGTAGGAGTGATCTCATATGACGGAATCAGCAAGTTGTCAACCAGGAACTCATAACGAGTCTCATTTTGTGGTAGATCAATGAGCGAAGCAATTGTAGCCATGGCATCAGCAGCACGATTCTGTTCTCTTGGTATCTGCTCAAACTCTATCTTTGCAAAGTGCTATTTCAGATCATCTACCAGTTGTTTGTAAGGCATTAGCTTTTCATCTTTTGTTTGATAATCATCAGTTGCTTGACGGATGACAAGTTGAGAATCGCCAAAAACACGAAGTTCCTGGATCTTCCACTGAACTGCAATCCTTAGCCCCGTTGTTAATGCCTCGTATTCCGCTATATTGTTGGTGCAAGGAAATGATAAGCGGTATGACTTTGGTATAGAATCACCTTGGGGAGTTATAAAGAGTATACCCACTCCTGCCCCATGCTGTGTGTATGAGCCATCAAAGTATAGTTGCCATAGCTTTGCAGGTGATATTGTTAGAATAGACTCATCTGGAAATTCTGACTGTAGAGGAACATCATCTATCATGGGAGCATCTGCCAGTTGATCTGCGATGGCTTGTCCTTTGATTGCTTTTCTGTCCACGTATTCAATGTCGAATTCACTCAAAATCATTACCCACTTGGCCAGCCGCCTAGTAAGTGTAGCTTTGTTGAGAAGATATTTTAGTGGATCAATTCTGGCAATCAACTTGGTCTTGTGAGTGAGCATATAATGTCGTAATTTTTGTGAAGCGAAGACCACAGCGAGACATGCACGCTCAATTGGTGTGTAGTTTAGCTCATATCCCACCAATGTGCGACTGATATAGTAGACTGCTTTTTCCTTGCCGTCAGGTATTTGTTGTGCTAGGAGTGCCCCCAGTGCTGTTGGAGTAGCTGATATGTAAAGTAGCAATGGTTGATCTTGAATTGGTGGCATCAAAACTGGCGGGTTCAAAAGATAGTCTTTAAGTGCCTAAAAAGCCTGTTGACAGTTCTCATCCCATTTGAATTTAATGTTTTTGTGTAGCAGGTGCTGGAAAGGATTGCACTTATCTGCAAGTTGTGCTATGAATCTTCGTATGGACTGGAGTCTCCCTTGTAAAGACCGAAGTTGACTGATATTCTTGGGTGGCGGCATGTCCAAGATAGCCTTGACTTTTGCTGGATCCGCTTCTATTCCTCTTTTAGACACAATGAATCCTAGGAGCTTCCCGGAGGTTACTCCAAAGACACATTTCTTTGGGTTTAATCTTACCTTGTATTTTTTCAGCCTATCAAAAGTAACTGAAAGTATATCCAACTGTGTATTTCTGTCTATTGATTTAACCAAAAGGTCGTCAACATAATCTTCCACCGTTACATGCATGAGATCATGGAAGATAGTAGTCATGGCTCGTTGATACGTGGCACCTGCATTTTTCAGCCCAAAGGGCATGACATTCCAGCAGAAGGTTCCCCATGGACAAGTGAATGATGTTTTATGTTGATCTTCAGGTGCAATCTTGATCTGATTATATCCAGAAAATCCATCCATTAAAGATAACATCTCATGGCCTGCTGTGAGATCAACAATTAAATCAATGTTTGGTAATGGGAAATCGTCCTTTGGACAAGCCTTGTTGATATCCCTAAAGTCTGTACATATTCGGATGCTGCGATCTGGTTTGCTGACAGGTACTAAATTGGAAATCCATTCAAGATAATCAATTGGGCGTATGAATCCGACATCCAATAATTTCTCCAGCTCTGCCTTGACTAGCAATGCCACCTGTGGATGCATTTTCCTCAATTTCTGTTTTACTGGTTTTGCCCCCGGTTTGACTGTTAAATGATGCATTACTAAGTCGGGGTCTAGTCCAGGTATATCAGCATAAGACCATGCGAAGTTGACTTGTCGTTCCTTAAAGAAGCTTATGAACCTTGCTTTCTCAGCCTCTGTCAATGATTGAGCCAAAAATATGTTGTGTGGAACCTCTGCTATACCAATGTTTGTCTTTATAGTCTCCTCTACCAACATGGATGATTTTTCCTTGTATGATGCTGGGAGAATGTCAAGCCTTCCATCTTCGGGCGCCTCAGAGAGGTTTTCACCCTCAGATACGTCCTTTCTTTTTACTTTTTTAGAGTCAGAGAGCGCCACAGTGTGGTTTTCGCCATAAGACCCTTGTTTTGTTTTTATTTTCACATTTTTGCGACTAGAAGGCCCGACACCCTCACCAAAGTATGCCATGTTATTAAGCTCTATGGCATATCCTGCTTTATGGTCTCCAAGAGGAAGATCATCGCGAATGCCAAGATAATCAACAATAGCTTCATCATTTTGAAATGTATCAAACTGTGGTGGTCCATCCTGATCCCAGTCAATGAGTTGGGGGTGAACGAGGGGAAGGTCTTTAGTGTTTTCAGAGTTCGCAAGGCTAATAGTGAAGATGTGGTTATATTCAGGTATGTCAAGGTAGTCATCAAGGTCGTCAATGGCACTCTCCTCATCAGTGTCGATCGTGAGTGAGTCCAAATTATCATCACTAGTAGCACCCTCAGGGACAGGTGTCCTCATCCTATGTGATCCTGACCTAGGGCCTTGAAACGAAGCTTGTGCGGGATCCTTATGGGTCGGTTCTTGACCGACTCTGAATTTCTTGTAAAACTCCTCCTCCTCTGTAGGTTCATCTGGCTCTCTAAATGTCTCATTGAGTTCATAGTCGCTGGAGGATTTGTCTGAACCCCATTCCCACTCATTGGAGTCTGTGGAATAATTATCCTCTTGTTGAACTTCAGCCACTTTGACTCGCCATATCTGTTTTGTTCTCTTATTTTGAATCTTGGGATTTAGAAAACCAAGCCCCTTAGAGCGTTCCCTTCTTGTAGTTAGCTCAGGTTGTAGAGGCTCCATGACACCTTCTTTGCGTAGTCCGAGAGGACTCTTTCCATCATACCCAAATCTTTGTAGAATTTTGAAACCTTTGCCATAGTTCTCACAGGGTATTATAATTTGATCACGTGTATCATCTTCAGCGTCCTTATATAGCATTTTATATAAAGTTTCTTCCTCTAGTTCGCCCCATTTTTGAAAGATGGTAGGATCCCATTTGAGTAGCATGATGGAGATTTGCTTATTAGGATGTGGCCTCCCATATTCCTCGGGGGAGTTCATGACTTGTCGTAAGAACATTGTTTGATTCAGAGTGTATTCTCCCATGCCTTTGTCTTGAAACTTGGCTCTAAGTTCACCTTGTTTGGATGTCGAGGGCTTTAATGACTCAGGATCAATATATGCTGAAGAAGGAGTAGCCTCACGATTGCTAGGAATGATAGTCTCAGTATGTGATCTCAAGTTATTGCAATATATGAATGGATTTGGATCACCATTGACCGTTACCTCGACTCCATTATGAGGAAACTTTATGCACTGATGGTACGTTGATGGGACTGCCCTCATTTCATGAATCCATGGACATCCTAGCAATATGTTATACGTGAGGTCTAGATCCAGGACTTGACAAACCACGTCCTTCGTGACTAGCCCTATTCTTAGTGGTAAGATGACCGTGCCCTTGGACGAACGCTCTTCATCATCATAAGCCTTAATAGTGATTTGGTTCATAGAATTCACAGCTTTGTCAGAATATCCCAATTGTCTGATGGTGCTCAATGTACAAATATTAAGACTTGCTCCTCCATCTATCAGGACTCATTTTATTCGGTGTTTATGTATGAAGGCTTCAATATGTAGAGGTGCATTATGAGGCTGACTTATGGAGGCGTCATCGGCTTCTGTGAATGTGAGGGAGTGTGGAACGGATAGGTATCCCACCATGGCTTGAAACTGATCCACGTTCAGATCAGTAGGGACAACAGTATCTCTCAAGGTTTTATCAAGGATAGCTTTATGTGCAGGAGATATGCGTAAGAGCTCAAGAATAGAGATGAGTGCGGGTGTTTTCCCTAATTGCTCTACAAGGTCGTACTCAGGCTTAGTTGATGAAAGACTGGTATTCTTAGTAGAGGTACCTGGCAATGTGATCTTACCTCGACGGGTTGTAACATGACATTCAGAGGTAGATGTTGATGAAGATCCCACACCTTTTAGGACAATTTTGGGTCTTTGAGGAGGATTCTCAGGATTTTTGTTTTTGATAGTAATGGTAGAAATATGATTGTCCATTGAGATGTGATTAATAGTGGAATCATAATTGTAAGATGCTCTAGTGTAATTGGCTTGATCATCTGTGACTTTGCCTTTTCCCTTGTCATGTTTTGGGAATGGTTCCTTAAACACCTCATGCTCTTGGTTAGATGAATGTCCCTCAATCTCAATATCTCCTCTGTCAATGAGATCTTGTACAATGTTTTTCAATCGATGGCAATTAGTTGTCTTATGACCCTTGCTCTTATGAAATTCGCAATATTCATCATCATTCCACCAATTCGGTTTGACCTTTGGTTCATATGGAGGAAAGTCTGGGACCGTGATCACTTTGTTTGCTACAAGCTTTTTGAATACTGATTCAAGTGGTTCTCCCAATGGAGTATATTTCCTTCGTGGTTTAGCAGCCGTTTGATTGTTCACTTGATTGTTGGTAGAACTTGATCCAGAAAAGACGAACTTTGGTCTCACTGTGTTGGCATCAACAACACCATCATTAACTGTGTTCTTGTTCTTGTTCCAAAATTTTGGTTTGTCCTTTCCCTTAAAGTCCTCTTTGTTTTCTTTGAATAGTTTGATAACTCCTTGTTCAATCAAGACCTTTTCTGTTGCTAGGCCCTTTTCAATGACATCCTTAAATGTAGACAAACAAGCTTTTCTGAGATCATAGCCAATAGCCTTGTTAACATTTTGTGTGAACATATCCACCATTTGTTTCTGCGGGATTTCACAAGAGCATCTGCTAGCTAAGTTTCTCCATCTTTGTAAAAATGACGCAAAAGATTCTCCTTCTTTTTGTTTCGTATTGCACAAGGTAGTAACTGAGACATCTGTTTCAATGTTGTAAGAAAAATGCTGAATGAATGCTTCTGCTAAGTCGCCCCATGACTTAATACCAGGAGGTAATTGAGAAAACCATTCCATCGCTTGATCTCCTAAGCTCTGTGGGAACAACCTCATTAAGTATGTTTCTTCTGCGGCTACCTCAATGCAAGCTGTGAAGAATTGTCTTATATGTGCCTTGGGGTCTCCTCTCCCTCTATATTTGTCAAATTTCGGCGTTGCAAAGTGCGGAGGAAACGGAGGCATTGGAATGCTCTTATCAAAGGGATAAGGGCATATATCTCTCATAGTATATGTGGGTTTTGATGTGCCCATGTCTTCCACTTTCTTTTGTAGATCTCTAATTTGTTGCTCCAAATTATTTTTGGGAGGAGATGGATTTCTTGTAGCATGTCCCATGTTTGAAACACCCATTTGAGGAGGCACTTGTTGCATATATGGATGATACTGATCATAGACATGTCCATATGGAGGTCTATATTGTTGCGACATATATGGAGCACTTGGCATAATTTCTTGTTGAGGGACCCCATATCTGTTTTGTGTGTATAAACCATATTCAATAGGCCTTTCATTTTCCATTGTGTTGCCCCCAATTTTGACATGAGGTCTCCTTGTGTCAAAATTTTGAGGATGTCCTTGTGTATCCACTTGTCTTAATTGACCCATATCTTGAGCATGTGTTTGAACATAAGGCCTCCATGATGGTCTTTGGGTGTAAGTATCATATATTTGAGCTGGTGTATGTGGGATTGCTGGTTTTTGAAGCAAAACTGATGGTGACTCCGGCATCATATTATTGGGTCCTCCACTATTTGGTCTCCTTTGATCCATGTTATGTTGAGTTTGTTGTAAAGGTCTATTTTCCATAAGTTGAGATAAGTCAAAATCATGCGGTATTTTGGCTCCACTTTGTGCCATCATGTTTAGAAAGTATTGACGATCTCTCCTCATTATCTCTTCAACCAATCTATTGAATTGAGGATCCATTATAGATTCTTGTATGTCTGCTGATAGTATTGAAGAATTGTCCACATTATCATTGAGTGTAGCATTGTTGTTTATAGTGTTTGCGCTTTCCACATTTGGATTGTGTCTATAAACATTCATGTCTGGTAATGTAGTGTGCTCAGGATTGTAGAAGACATCATTGTCATACTCATAAGAACTCATGTTTGCGGATTCTTGAGCTTCTTTAGCTATTCTCCTAGATTTTTGAAGACGGGTTTCAACCATGAACTAGGTCTTTAGCAATATGTGAGAGACTAGACGAAAATGACAAGAGTATGTAAGACCAAGAGTTGTATGGAATGTAAATGAATCTGAAGTTTACTTGCAATGTCCAAAGTGTAAGACCAAGTATGTATGTAGTAGAGTAGGTGTGACTTCCAAAGAGAGGATAGTTTCTCTTGATGAGGTAAGTTGACCTTGACTCTAAGTAAGACCAAATGAGACCCAAAGGTAAGAAACCTTGATGAGGGACCACTTAGCAAAGTGTAGTAGTATGTAGTGTGTTGACAAAGTATGATGAGGACAAGCAAGTGACCTTTTGACTCAAGTTTAGACAAGTATGAATGTAAAATGAGGTATGAAGCAATGATGGACTGTGTAAGACCTTAGAACAGGCTGAATGCTAGATGAAACCTGAAGAGACAACCTAGGAAGCTCAAGTATGCCGAAACTGATTTTCTTTGTTTGCTTGACTGTTAAACTTTTCAAATCCTGACACAGACGCCTCTGTATACTTCATAGACGCGGTTTTAAGACACAGACGCTACTCTGTTTGACACAGACGTGATTCTGAGATTTTCCTGTTGATGTTTGCTGGGACTGTAACAGTTTTTTGCAATTGTGGACACAGACGCGGCTGTATACTTCACAGACGCGATTTCTAGACACAGACGTGTCTCTGTTCGACACAGACGCTGATAAAAACACAGACGCTATTCTGTACTTCACAGACTCGTTTATCCGACACAGACGCGGTTTTAACAGACACAGACGCGTTTCTGTAACCTTAGTGCAATCTTTCCTATCTGTGAATTTGTTTTGCTGTGACCAAATCTGATTTTTCGACTGTTTTTCGTGACAAGAGGACACAGTGTTGATGACCCAATGTTTGCAGACTGTTTAGACTCCAAAAAGTGTGTTGTTTGATGTAAAAAGTTTTTGCATACACTTGAAGACACAAAAGACACAATGTTTTGCTGTTTTGTCTTGATTGTTTGAATGTTTATCATAAGTCAAGCACAATTCTTATGGCTGGCCAGGACAATAATTGTTGATCCCACATGGGGTTTTACCCCCGAGGCTATGCTATTCAGAGCGGATACTTAGATGCTTGACCTCACTGGCTCCACCCTCGGCACTCACTTCTCGGGTCAGCCAAGCATCAGTCCCCATGAAAACTCCCCATGGCGAACTTTGTATCTCTACTAAGAACCGTATGTGTGTGGGCCGCTACCAGAGGTCCGACCTCTTGCCTCAACAACTAGAAGGATTTGGGCATCTAAAACAATGAGGTGCTAGTAAGGGCATCCGCTCGTGTGGCCATACATGTGGCACTTTCAGCTCTGTAAATACAGAAGGCTCCCAGCCGGTAGGGATTACGCCCTACAAATGATCAAATAAATTTGATCAAACGGGTTTATGGGGAGACATAGTGTCGGTATGAACTAATCAGCACACGTTATTCATAGTTTTCACCATGAATACATTTGATTATAGTGGCTTGGAAGAAGATGGCTTTTCTTTTGCTACCACTTGGGTCGTTCTCTTCTCACTAGTAGTCCTAATGACCACACGGGAAGACAGGCCCTCTAAAGAATAAACAAAAAGAGCCTATTGCTCAAGACACAAAAGACAATGGTTCAATTTTAGTGCACCAATTGAAGTGTTTGCTAAGCTATGAAAACAAGGCACACAATAAAATTACAAAAACCCTAGCCAAGGCCCTGCAACAAAATTGTTAGTAGTTTGGGTTGTTTCAAATGATAACCCCTTCCTGCAAGCACACAAGTTAGGTAAATTTTAGAAAACCCAAAAAGACTTTGTGAAAAGGGGCCTTCAACAAAAACGTATTTGCCTCCAAAGCAAGCTGCACAAATCAGGTTAGCTAGATCTGCAAAAGGTTAGCCAAAAATAAACCAGATCTGGAACCCTAAGTACAAAATCCGAAAACCCGAATCGAAAAACTTGAAAAATTTGCAAAACAGAATGCACAGACGCTGTTATACCAGACACAGACGCATCTGTCCGACACAGACGCGGTTATATGATTCGCAGACGCGATCTAAGAACACAGACGCCTCTTTCTTCTACAGACGCGATAATATGATGCACAGACGCGATTCGGAATCACAGACGTGACTTTCGGAAACCTGCAAAAATAGAAAATGACAGAAACACAGACGCGATCCAAGATATCACAGACGCCTCTGAAATACAAAAACGCGATCCGAACACTCGCAGACGCGGAAAAAACCTAAAATGTCGTCGAAATCGTCCGATCTGCAACTTCAAAAATGCAAAATCTGCAACAAAAATGTTAAATGCAAAGGGACAAGAGTCCCACCGGGCGTGCCAAAATGTTTATGGTGAAAATGGATAACAATGATAACAATATTGAAAGGCTAAATGAATTCAACCACTAAACCCTAGCCTAACAATGAACAAAGATCCACCATAACATATGAAGATAACCTAAGACAATGCAAATAACTCAAAATCACAAAGATTATACCATCACATGTCCACTAGGGTTTTGATCTCCATTCTTCCTATCTCCATTGATCTTGTTTGATATGCTTGCTCTCAGATTTTTGTATGCACAAGAGCTCAACAAAGAACGGAATGTGGTTGCAAGTAGAATTGTAGTGTAGTCAATTGATCAAGTAGTTAGGGTTTGACAATGAAGAAAGCATCTCCTTAAATAGAAGACACAATAGAAAATGGAGGGTTAAGATTGAGAGGTGTAAAAAGAGAGGTCGGCTAGGATTAAAGGGTAGGTATAAGAAATACCAAAATAATGAAAGAGGTAGGTAGTGTAGGAATTAAGAGATGAATGACATGTGTCATGTGTAGAAAAAGATAATGAATTAATTAAATAAATAAAGATTTATTTAATTAATAGAAGAAGTAGGACAATTAAATAAATAAAATATTTATTTAATTTAGGAAAGGGATAATTTAAATAAATAAATGTATTTATTTAAATGAGAAATAAGGTTAGAAGAGGATAAATGAATTAATTAAATAAATAAGGATTTATTTAATTAATAGAAGAATTAGGATTAGATAATTAAATAAATAAAATATTTATTTAATTAGACATGACAATTTTAGGTGTCTACACCTACTGGTAGCATTGAGATGCAGTTCAATGAAGGTATGCAGACTCAGAGTGAAGAAACCACAAACAAGAATCAAGAAAGCTTTGAATTTTGTGAGGATGAATGGCAACTGTAAGAGATTGGTATTTATTAATCTTATTACTGTATCTCATCATCATATTACAAAAGCATATTACTTTTTGTAATTAGAATTTAATATTGATTTTTAATTGTTATTTTTAACTTTCTATTTCCAGACTTAAAATAGCATAATAATAAAAAAGATCATAATGTGTTTATTGATATAGAGATGTTAATTATTTATTTATACATGTTTGAGTCTTAAATCTGTGTGATACATTTCAGAACCATATGATACAATTCATTCAATAGTAATACACATGTCGAGAACTTATATTTTAATTAATTCTTTCAAAATATAGCCATATGATACAATTCATTCAATAGTAATACACCAATATGTGTGATTCTCCATGCAAATTGAAAAAGTGAATACAAAGTTTCAGAACCCTTTGCAAATCATCCTGAATTCCCTTTTATAGAAACAAGAGAGAAACAACAAATCCAGTGTGATTCTCCAATGTCCATGCAAAAGTGAATACAAAGTTTCAGAACCCTTTGCAAATGACCCTGAATTTCCTTTTATAGAAACAAGGGAGCAACAACAACTTCAGGTTGAATTGCAAGTTTGCAACATGTGAAGACTCAACATCAAAATCACCTACTCAGCACAGATTTATATGGCCGTCATAAACCATATTAGCAATTTAACATCTGCTACTTGTTTGATGTCTCCTGTTCAAAAAATAGAGTTCAAAATTAAATATTAATTCATGCCATGACAAATTAAACATAGATAATAGCAATGCCTAAAACCTAGTAATAGAAAATAGAGAAATGCATAAATGTTAAAGCAAGGGAGAATTTGAGAATAAAAATTTACTGGCTAAAGTTTTGCACTGTGCATCATAGATTCATAGTCTGGATTAGCAAAATAGCAAACATAAAAGCCATAAAACCTTGAAATTAAGCGTAAAAGAAGAAAATTGTGCAATACATACTATGATTCTTAAGATTTTTGTGCCAGTTTTTGTAGGGTGCTCCACTCTTCATCTAATGGAAGGTCAATATTCTGTAAACTATGGAAAGTCAACTGCAACTTCATCAACATTCCATATTTAGAAGATTGACTTGCCATCACTGTTTCATCCAATACCGAATTTAGAGTTGTAAATGGTTGGATGAATTCTAGAAAGCTTTGGGGAGTTGTGTCCTTTGGAAGCAAGTCTAAATCAGACTTCATTTTTTATCTCTATGTTTTTTTTGTAAGCTTCTTTCCCAATGAATTTATTTGATGGGTCAACAGTCTTAGGCAAACCAAGTTTAATCAAATTATTTTTCTATTCTTGCAGCATCAATATCTTTTTTCCACAATTTTCCATAACTTCTATTGTTTCCCTTAGCTTCTGACATTTTTGAATGATAGATGATGTCTTAATTGTGGCATCAATGCGACTCTTAATTCCCTTGGATGCCAAGTAGCTGTCACTAGAACTGTAGACTACTTGCAAAATCTTTTTGCCATATCCTCTTTTGAATAAACATGTATGCTCTTCTCAATGTGCCTTTTGATTTTAATATAAATTACTCTCAGACTTTCATTCAATTCAAATCGTTCACACAACTTGTCACTCTGCATTATTTTCCGCCAAATGTTTTCTTGTATATACTTCGTTGTATTTTTCATATTATCTTTCAATCTATCCTCCAAAGTTTTTATTTTATCATTTGCATTGTGCAGGTCTTCTTTCATTTGTGCACATTTTTTTCTTTCCTTCTCTACTTCCTCTTGCAAATGATCCAATAGGTCCTGTAATTTTCTCATTTTGGTAGCAGCAGACTCATAACTTTGGTATAATTTTTGAAAACTGGCCCTTTCCTCATCAATTTTTTTACTGCTTTTAGCCAGTTTTTTCTGTCAGGTCCTTCAATTCTTCATCAATCTTCTCCTACTCTACAATTTCTACTACAGAGGCTGGATTTTTTATCCTTTTCTATAAATCATTGCACTTGCTATCTGCTGCTTTCCTCCTTGATTTTTTGTTTTACAGGTCTGCCTGTTACTTTTCTATTTGTTTCTCTAGTTTATTTTTTTCTCTCTCCACCTCTAGTAGTGAAGTGTAGACCACTTTGTTAGTCCTTTTTGGCACACTAATTTTGTCCACATTATGTACTTTGGAAAAATCCATTTAGAGGGTGCTAACTTGAAATTCAGATGGATATATCTAACTATGTGGTGGATTTTTATCTTTAGTTGGGGTCGGGGGCATAACAACCATGAACTCCATCATATCTTTTTGTGGGTCATATGTTGGAAATACCCGGTTCCTTGCAGGTTGTTCATTTAAAACTTTAGCTAGGGAAACCTTATGAAATGCTTTCTTTTCTTCTTTATTTCCTTTTGTTGCGTGTTCATATATTTCATACTAATCACAAAATTGAAAATCTGGGCTTGCTGAAGCAATTGAAGGTTTGAAAGGTGACATACGGATACCAGAGGCTCCAGTTCCACTTATTCTTTTAGTTTTAACTAATGCTTGACTAGGATTACCAACAACAGTTCCTGATCCTGTCCCACTCCGACTGACACTTTCATGTGTAGTTTGCATAATCTTTTTAGGTGTGTGATCTGAAGCTACAAATGATTGTTTTGTAGTGTCAATGGCACTTGATAGAGGATTCTGTATAGTATTAGTATCTACCACTAGTGGCCTCTTACGAGAGATATTTTGTTGTATTCCTTGTCCAACAACAAGACAACTAGTATCAGTAGTACCCATGCCAACCCCAACAATCACAATGTCACTTGACTAAACAATAATGGGAATACTATCCCCAGATTCCCCACCTGTGGCAGTGGCACTTGATTCACCACCAATGGGAATACTAGGATGTGGTGGATGTTGTGGATTTGAACCTGAAACAAATATAGGTGGACCCCGAGGGTAATGAGTAGTACCTATCTGTGATGAATCTGAAGAATCAAGTCCAATGACTGGTTTAACAAGAGATTTTGATTTTGACCTTGATGAAAGTTGTACCTAAAGTGGATACCAAATGCCCTCTCCTTTGGCACCTTGACCACCACCTTCAAAACCCATTTTTTCCACAATGCTTGCCCCTTTGCTATATTTTTCTTTCATTGACTCATTGACTCCACCTAATATTTTAGGGATTATAGTAATTATTGGAGGGGGCTCAACCTCATACTCATCATCATCTTCACTCTTGTCATATGCTATTGTGCGATGTGCCATATTCCACAATTTTTTAAACTCTACATCCTCGTCGATGGTCTCAAATTCTGCACACGTATTTGGTTCACCGAGATTCTTCCTCATAGTCCAAAAATCATTTATTTTGGTTTGAGTCCAAAAACTCTCTTTAGATTCTTGCAGAATTGATTTGGGAATAGATTTCTAAGACGGATTAGTAGATTTTAGCTAGAAATTATAGGACCTCCTATTTTGCATGCCCCGACCCTCTTCTGTTGTCCTCTCTGTGTGCATTTGCAATGCCATAATTTGTGATGAAATTTCTTGTGTTGAAATGTTATTGTCAGCCACAATTTTCTGCATCTCTTATTATGGGATCGACGACATCTGACAACACTCAACAAGTATTATCCTTCGTCGGATGAGCAAAGATCAACGGCTTAGGGTGGATTTCTGCCCAAATGTGGGAAGTGAAAACATTTGTGAGAACTTTGCCCGAAATTGAACATTTTAAATTTAATTAAATATAATTCAGTCTATAAAACTCTTTTTCGGGTAGAAGTTTAAAATGATTAAATATAATTTAAAAAAAGACCCAAAAAGTGACATGAGCATGGTGACGTGCCAGGAAAATGGCAGAAGTCGTGGGACCCACTACATCTAAAAATAGGTACCATCGTCCATTGGATGAACAAAGATAAATGGTTTAGGGTGGATTTCGGTCTGAATGTGGGAAGTGAATACATTTGTGAGCACTTCGCCCACAATTGAACATTTTAAATTTAATTAAATATAATTAAGTCTATAAAGCTCTTTTTTGGGCGGAAGTTTAAAATCATTAAATAGACTTTAAAAATAGACCCAAAAAATGACATGAGTATGGTGACATGCCAGAAAAATGCCAAAAGTCTCAAGTCATGGGACCCACGACATCTAAAAACAGGTACCATTGTCTATTGGATGAACAAAGATCAATGACTTAGGGTGGATTTCGGCCCAAATGTGGGAAGTGAACACATTTGTGAGAACTTCGCTCGGAATTGAACATTTTAAATTTAATTAAATATAAATAATTCTATAACTATAAGTATAAGGCTCTTTTTCTAGCGGAAGTTTAAAATGATTAAACGGACTTAAAAAATAGACCCCAAAAGTAACATGAGTATGGCAACGTGCCCGAAAACTGACTGAAGTCATGGGACCCACGAAAAATGACAATAGGTACCATCATCCACTGGATGAGCAAAGATCAATGGCTTAGGGTGGATTTTGGCCCGAATGTGGGAAGTGAACACATTTGTGAGAACTTCACCCGGAATTGAAACGTTTTAAATTCAATTAAATATAATTAAGTCTATAAAGCTCTTTTTCGGGCAGAAGTTTAAAATTATTAAACGGACTTTAAAAACAGACTCATAAAGTCACACGAGTATGGTGACATGCGCAAAAAATGGCAGAAGTCATGGGACCCATGACATCTGACAACAGGTACCCTAGTCCCTTGTTCGTTGGATGAGCAAAGATCAACGACTTAGGGTGTATTTTGGCTTGAATGTGGGAAGCGAACACATTTGTGAGAACTTCACCCGAAATTGAACGTTTTACATTTAATGTCCTCAGAATTTATACTCAAGTAAAGAATGTTTTGTCCTTCGGCATCAAATAGTTATTAATAATAATTAATAAAATTACAAGATGATTCTTAATGTCCTCAGAATTTATACTGAAGTAATGAATGTTTTTTTCTTCGGCATCGAATAGTTATTAATAGTAATTAATAAAATTACAACATGATTCTAGATATTTTGCCCTTTAGGTATTACTTTTCTACTTTTCAGAGTTTTCAAAATAAGAGACTCGTAAATCATAATCGTATTTCATTTCATGAAAAAACATATAAATTGAGAGAGATTCATAAACACCTACTAGATTGAGGAATGCAAGTTGCAACAGAGACTGTCTGCGCCTATCTAGTGAAATAGAAATTCCAGGTAAAATCTAGAACACCTACATCCTGCCTTTTTCACTTCTTTAAATCTCGTGGTCCAATTTGAGGGTTAGAATTTTTAGGTTTTTATCTAGCATTATTTTGAATTATTAACAATAACAACAATGGGGAAAATGGGAAGCAGTAGTTCAACATGAAGTCAAGTGAAAAACAAAATGTACCTAACTAAACTGGTTAAAACACTAGGTTTCACTGATGAATACCATGATATTTATGACCCTGCTATCCATGGTGAAAAGCATATCATAGATATTAGATATGCATTGTCTAGTAAGGCGGTAGATGCATGTAGTGCAAAAGTTATTATTTTCAACCCAATGTTACAACAAAGAACATATAAAATTGCATCATGGGATGCTGGATTGGGAAGCATGGTGTTACCTGAAGTATTCCCTTGCCTTAATTTTGTCATGGTCTACGTAAAAAATTATGATGAATATAAAAAAGCAATTGTCAATAAAAAAATTAAAAAAAGGAATTTCTATCCATAAACGAGGGAGAATATTATTGTTTGTTGAACCTAGGATTTGAAGCCCAAAACTCAAACGTTCAAATTGACCTTGAAAAGCTGGCAGGGAATTATGAGAGACTCGATACAAGTCACAGAGATTCATTTATCAAAGCTCTAATAAAGAGTGGTACTAGTATTGTGTTGGATTAGAATCGTAAGCCTCCTTATGATTCTAATATTTTTGTTCCATGGGTTGGGGATACTATTCCCTTGCTGTCGTTTTGCCTGAGATTTGAAAATAATAGGGAAGTGGGTGCAAGCCTTCTTGAAATGATTTATAATATCCATTGTGTAGGTCAGCCAATAAGATATAATTCTATTGAGCACATTGTTAAATCCATGCAAAAATAATTACTAATGATCAAAAAAGGTTCATGTAAGACATTGAGGTTCTCATCCTACTTGTGCTATCTCCTTCTATCCAAGTATCGTGCAATATTCGAGACCAACAACCTTCAAATTGTGAGCTATAAGATTGATGAGAAGATTGGGAAGAGAACAGAGTGTCCAATATATGAATGGACACCAAAGATAAGGATGCATGATAACAGAGAGAACTACAAGCATTTTGTAGACTTGTTTTTGGCACCAATGTATAATGAAATTACAATCACTCCATTGCCTTGGTTGCCTGTGTCTTGTAGAGATTGCATTCAACTCAGAACTCAAATAGAATTGGTTGACTGGTTCTTCATGGAACAATTCACTGTGTTAAGATTTTACAGATTGACAATAAAACCATACAGACTTCCAATACATGTGACGGAGAGGGTATTTGCATTAGAGTATGTACGACAATTGGAGAGCACAGATAGGCACTTCCATGGTCAGCAAATTTGAGGGTTGAAATTTTTCAAGTTTTTATCTAGCATTATTTTGAATTATTAACAATAACAACGCTGGGGAAAATGGGAAGCAATAGTTCAACATGAAGCCCAGTGAAAAACAAAATGTACCTAACTGAACTGGTTAAAAAACCAGGTTTCACTGATGAAGACCATGATATTTATGACCCTGCTATCCATGGTGAAAAGCGTATCATAGATATTAGATATGCATTGTCTAGTAAGGCGACAGATGCATGCAGGGCAAAATTTATTGTTTTCAAAACAATGTTACAACAACGAACATATAAAATCGCATCGTTGGATGCTGGATTGGGAAGCATGGTGTTACCTAAAGTATTCCCTTGCCCTGATTTTGTCATGGTCTACACTGAAAATTATGATGAAGATAAAAAAGAAATTGTCAATGAAAATAAAAAAAAGAGGAAATTCTATCCATAAACGAGGGAGAATTTGCTCGTTTGTTGAATCTAGGATTTAAAGCCCAAAACTCAAATGTCCAAATTGACCTTGAAAAGATGGCAGGGATTTATGAGAGACTCGATCCAAGTCACAAAGATTCATTTATCAAATCTCTAATAAAGGGTGGTACTGGTATTGTGTTGGATTAGAATCATAAGCCTCCTTATAACTCTAACAGTTTTGTTCCATTAGTTGGGGATACTATTTCCTTGCTATCATTTTGCCTAGGATTGGAAAATGATAGGGAAGTGGGTGCAAGCCTTCTTGAAATGATTTATAATATCCATTGTGTAGGTCAGCTAGTAAGATAATTTTATTGAGCACACTGTTAAATCCATGCAAAAACAATTACTAATGATCAAAAAAGGTTCCTGTAAGACATTTAGGTTCACATCCTACTTGTGCTATCTCCTTCTATCCAAGTATCATGCAATATTTGAGACCAACAAGCTTCAAATTGTGAGCTATAAGATTGATAAGAAGACTGGGAAGAGAACATAGTGTCCAATATATGAATGGACACCAAAGATAAGGATGTATGATAACAGAAAGAACTACAACCATTTTTTAGAATTCTTTTTGGCACCAATGTATAATAAAATTACAAGCACTCCAATGCCTAGGTTTCCTGTGTCTTGTAGAGATTGCATTCAACTCCGAAGTCAAATAGAATTGGCTGACTAGTTCTTCATGGAGGAATTCACCGTGTTAAGTTTTTACGGATCGGTAGTAAACCATACAAACCTCCAATACATGTGACCAGAGAGGGTATTTGCATTAGAGTATGTACGACAATTGGAGAATAGATAGGCACTTCCATGGTCAGCAAAAGAAGAGAATATATCCTTCCTTTCCCTTCTCATTTGGAGGGTTCACATTTGAGAGAAAATAATTCAATGTGGCACATGATTTTTTGACAGTTTTTAACTTTGGTGATGAGGGTCTCTGGCAGTATGGTCCAATCGATGTAGTTCAAACAAGGTTTAAGAAAAATGGGAACTCTTGAGCGTTATGTCAATATGAAAGTAAACCATTGCTAGAAAAGCTTCGAAACATGGACTCCTAGGATGAGGTTAAAAAAGAGATGGAGAAAATTGCACCTGACAATAACATTTTAACAGAAGAAATTTCATCACAAATTATGGCATTGCACACATAGAGGACAACAGAGGAGGGCCAGGGCATCCAAAATAGGAGGTCCTACAATTTCTACCTAAAATCTGCTAATCCATCCAGAAATCTATTCCCTAATCAATTCTACAAGAACATAAAGAGATTTTTTGGACTCAAACCAAAATAAATGATTTTTGGACTATGAGGAAGAATCTCGGTGAACCAAAGACAAGTGCAGAATTTGAGACCATCGACGAGGACGTAGAGTTTAGAAAATTGTAAAATATGGAGCATCCCACAATAGCATATGACAGGAGTGAAGATGATGATGAGTATGAGGTTGAGCCCCCTCCAACAACTACTAGAGTCCCTAAAATATTAGGTGGAGTCAATGAGTCTGAAAGAAAAAATATAGCAAAGGGGCAAGCATTGTGGAAAAAATGGGTTTTGAAGTTGGTGGTCTAGGTGCTAGAGGAGAGGGCATTTGGTATCCACTTAAGGTACAACTTCCATCAGGGTCAAAATCAAAAGCTCTTGTTAAACCAGTCCTTGGACCTGATTCTTCATATTCATCACAGATAGGTACTACTTATTACCCTTAGGGTCCACCTACATTTGTTTCAGGTTCAAATCCACAACCACCAACACATCATGGTATTCCCATTGGTGCTGAATCAAGTGCCACTCCCATAGGTTGGGAATCTGGGGATAGTATTCCATTATTGTCTAGTCAAGTGACGTTGTGATTGGTGGGGTTGGCATGGGTACTACTAGTACTACTGATAGTAGTTGTCTTGTTGTTGGACAAGGGCTACAATAAAATATATCTCGCAAGAGGCCACTAGTGTTAGATACTAATACTATTTAGAATCCTATATCATGTGCCACTGACACTAGAAAATAATCATTTGCAGATTTAGATCACACACCTAAAAAGATTATGAAAACTACACATGAAAGTGTCAGTAGGAGTCAGACAGGATCAGGAACTATTGTTGGTAAGCCTAGTCAAGCATTAGTTAAAGCCACAGGAATAAGTGGATTTGGAGCCTCCGGTATTCCTATGTCACCTTTCAAACATTCAATTGCTTCAGCAAGCCCAAATTTTCAATTTTATGATTACTATGAAAAATATAAATACACAATAAAAGCAAATAAAGAAAAAAAGAAAGCATTTCATAGGGTTTCCCTGACTGAAGTTTTTTAAATGAACAACTTGCAACGAATAGGGCATTTCCAACATATGACCAACAAAAGGATATGATGGAGTTCATGGTTGTTATGCCCCCGGCCCCGACTAAAGATAAAAATCCACCACATAGTCAAATAGGTCCCTCTAAATTTCAAGTTAGCACCCTCCAAATGGATTTTTCCAAAGTACATAATGTGGACAAACTTAATGTGTCAAAAAGGATTAAGGAAGTGGTCTACACTTCACTGCTAGAGGTGGAGAGAGAAAAAATAAACTGGAGAAACAAATAGAAAAGTTATAGGCAGACGTGGAAAATGAAAAAATCAAGGAGGACAACAACATATAGCAAGTGCAATGATTTACAGAAAAGGATAAAAAATTCAGGCTCTGTAGTAGAAATTGCAGAGAAGGAGAAGATAGATGTAGAATTGAAGGACCTGACAGAAAAACTAGCTCAAAGCAGTAAAAAAATTGATGAGCAAAGAGCCAGTTTTCAAAAATTATACAAAAGTTATGAGTCTGCTACTGCCGAAATGAGAAAATTACAGGACCTATTGGATCATGGGAAGGAAAAAGAAAAACATTTGCAAGAGGAAGTAGAGGAAGAAAGAAAAAAATGTGCACATATGAAAGAAGACCTGCACAATGCAAATGATAAAATAAAAACTTTGGAGGATAGATTGAAAGATAATATGAAAAATACAATGAAGTATATACAAGAAAACATTTGGCAGAAAATAATGCAGAGGAGTGACAAGTTGTGTGAATGATTTGAATTGAATGAAAGTCTGAGAGTAATTTATATTAAAATCAAAAGGCACTTTGAGAAGAGCAGGCATGTTTATTCAAAAGAGGATATGGCAAAAAGATTGTGCAAGTAGTCTACAGTTCCAATGATAGCTACTTGGCATCCAAGGGAATTAAGAGCCACATTGATGCCATAGCTAACACATCATCTATCATTCAAAAATGCCAGAAGCTAAGGGAAACATTAGAAGTTATGGAAAATTGTGGAAAAAAAATATTGAAGCTGCAAGAAAAGAAAATTTCATGACAAATTATGGCATTGAAAATGCACACAGAGAGGACAACGGAAGAGGGTCAGGGCATCCAAAATAGGAGGTCCTATAATTTCTTGCTAAAATCTGCTAATCCATCTTAGAAATCTCTTCCCAAATCAATTCTGCAAGAATCTAAAGAGAGTTTTTGGACTCAAACCAAAATAAATGATTTTTGGACTATGAGGAAGAATGTCGGTGAATCAAATATGTGTCCAGAACTTGAGACCATTGACGAGGATGTAGAGTTTAAAAAATTGTGGAATATGGCGCATCGCACAATAGCATATGACAGGAGTAAAGATGGTGATGAGTATGAGGTTGAGCCCCCTCCAATAATTACTATAATCCCTAAAATATTAGGTGGAGTCAATGAGTCAATGAAAGAAAAATATAGCAAAGGGGCAAGCATTGTGGAAAAAATGGGTTTTGAAGGTGGTGGTCAAGGTGCCAAAGGAGAGGGCATTTGGTATGCACTTTAGGTACAACTTTCATCAAGGTCAAAATCAAAATCTCCTATTACACTAGTCATTGGACTTGATTCTTCAGATTCATCACAGATAGGTACTACTCATTACCCTCAGGGTCCACCTATATTTGTTTCAGGTTCAAATCCAAAACCACCACCACATCATGGTATTCCCATTGGTGGTGAATCAAGTGCCACTGCCACAGGTGGGGAATCTGGGGATAGTATTCCCATTATTGTTTAGTCTAGCAATGTTGTGATTGGTGGGGTTGGCATGGGTACTACTAGTACTATTGATACTAGTTGTCTTGTTGTTGGACAAGGGCTATAACAAAATATCTCTTGTAAGAGGCCACTAGTCGTAGATTCTAATACTATTCAAAATCCTATATCAAGTGCCACTGACACTACAAAACAATCATTTGTAGCTTCAGATCACACACCTAAAAAGATTATGAAAACTACACATGAAAGTGTCAGTGGGAGTGAGATAGGATCAGGAACTGTTGTTGGTAATCCTATTCATGCATTAGTTAAAACTAAAAGAATAAGTGGAACTAGAGCCTCTAGTATTCCTATGTCACCTTTCAAACATTCAATTGCTTCAGCAAGCCCATATTTTCAATTTCGCAATTAGTATGAAATATATGAACAGGCAACAAAAGCAAATAAAGAAAAAAAGAAAGCATTTCATAGGGTTTCCCTAACTGAAGTTTTAAACGAACAACCTGCAAGGAATGGGGTATTTCCAACATATGACCCACAAAAAGATAGGATGGAGTTCATCGTTGTTATGTCCCTGGCCCCAACTAAAGATAAAAATCCACCACACAGTCAGATAGATCTCTCTGAATCTTAAGTTAGCACCCTCTAAATGGATTTTTCCAAAGTACATAATGTGGACAAAATTAGTGTGTCAAAAAGGACTAACGAAGTGGTATACACTTCACTGCTATAGGTGGAGAGAGAAAAAAATAAATTGGAGAAACAAATTGAAAAGTTACAGGCAGACCTGGAAAATGAAAAATCAAGGAGGAAAGCAGTAGATAGCAAGTGCAATGATTTATAGAAAAGGATTAAAAATTCAGCCTCTACAGTAGAAATTGCAGAGCGAGAGAAGATTGATGCAGAATTGAAGGACCTGACAGAAAAACTGGCTAAAAGCAATAAAAAAATTGATGAGGAAAGAGCCAGTTTTTAAAAATTATACAAAAGTTATGAGTCTACTGCTACCGAAATGAGAAAATTACAGGACCTATTGGATCATGGGAAGGAGAAAGAAAAACATTTGCAAGAGGAAGTAGAGAAAGAAAGAAAAAAATGTGCACAAATGAAAGAAGACCTACACAATGCAAATAATAAAATAAAAACTTTGGAGGATAGATTGAAAGATAATATGAAAAATACAATGAAGAATATACAAGAAAACATTTGGTGGAAAATAATGCAGAGGAGTGACAAGTTGTGTGAATGATTTGAATTGAATGAAAGTCTGAGAGTAATTTATATTAAAATCAAAAGGCACTTTGAGAAGAGCATACATGTTTATTCAAAAGAGGATATGGCAAAAAGATTTTGCAAGTAGTCTACAGTTCCAGTGACAGCAACTTGGCATCCAAGGGAATTAAGAGCCACATTGACGCCACAGTTAACACATCATCTATCATTCAAAAATGCCAGAAGCTAAGGGAAACATCATAAGTTATGGAAAATTGTGGAAAAAAGATATTGAAGCTACAAGAAAAGAAAAATAATTTGATTAAACTTGGTTTGCGTAAGACCAATGACCCATCAAATAAATTCATTGGAAAAGATGCTTACAAAAAAAGTATGGAGAGAAAAATGAAGTCTGATTTAGACTTGCTTCCAAAGGACACAACTCCCCAAAGCTTTCTGGAATTCATGCAGTCGTTTACAACTCTAAATTCGGTATTGGATGAAATAGTGATGTCAAGTCAATCTTCTATATATGGAATGTTGACGAAGTTGCAGTTGACTTTCCATAGTTTATAGAATATTGACCTTCCATCAAATGAAGAGTGGAGCACCCTACAAAAACTAACACAAAAATCTTAAGAATCATAGTATGTATTGCACAATTTTCTTCTTTTACTCTTAATTTCAAGGTTTTATGTTTTTTCTGTTTGCTATTTTGCTAATCAAGCCTATGAATCTATGATGCATAGTGCAAGACTTCAGCTAGTAAATTTTTATTCTCAAATTCTCCATTGCTTTAACATTTATGCATTTCTCTATTTCTGATTACTAGGTTTTAGGAACTGCTATTATCTATGTTTAATTTGTCATGGCGTGAATTAATATTTAATTTTGAACTCTATTTTTTGAACATGAGACATCAGACATGTAGCAGATGTTAAATTGCTAATACGATCTGTGATGGCCATAAATTTGTGTTGAGTTTGTGATTTTGATGTTGAGTCTTCACATGTTGCAAACTTGCAATTCGACCTGAAGCTGTTGTTGCTCCCTTTTTTCTATAAAAGGGAATTCAGGGTCATTCGGAAAGGGTTCTGAAACTTTGTATTCACTTTCGCATGGACATTGGAGAATCACACAGGAGCTATTGTTGCTCTCTTGTTTTTATAAAAGGGAATTCAAGTTGATTTGCAAAGGGTTCTGAAACTTTGTATTCACTTTTGCAATTTGCATGGAGAATCACATATATTGGTGTATTACTATTGAATGAATTGTATCATATGGCTATATTTTGAAAGAACTAATGAAAATATAAGTTCTCGACATGTGTATTACTATTGAATGAATTGTATCATATGGTTATAAAATGTATCACACAGATTTGAGACTCAAACATGTATAAATAAACAAGAAACATCTCTATATCAATAAACACGTTATGGTCTTTTTTTTAATTATGCTATTTTAAATCTGGAAATAGAAAGTTGAAAACTACAATTACAGATCAATATTAAATTCTAATTGCAAAAAGTAATATGGTTTTGTAATATGAATGATGAGATACAGTAATATGGTTTCTTCACTCTGAGTCTGCATACCTTCGCTGAACTGCATCTCAATGCTACCAGTAGGTTCAGTACATGAGTCAATAGTCCCATTGGAACTTTGATTTGAAGTGTTTCCCAAACCTCTTCTTTCACATTTGGACCTCCAGATTTGTAATGCCCTATCGTAAGGAAAAGTGTGGACATCATACGTAGATGTATAGAGCCTCAAGCAATTTTTCAAATTTTTGTCTAGTTTGTTTCTTAGCTTTGATTTTAGGAACCCCAAAGCACTAAAAACTCTCTCATCTTCCATCGAACCCAATATCATGGTAAGACATAAATCATCAAGTTTCAAATATTCTGGCATTGAATCACGCAACGCTGAGTTCTCAGCTATAGTTTTCCAAAGACTTGTTACTTGATTCCTCTTCGCGAGGGTTCTCCTTTTTTGCCATATTATTCTTTCATAGTGTATACAAAATGAGATGATTTCTCTCGAAGATGAGTTTCTTCTAATATTCCATTTATAGTTACTCCATTCAATTCTCTGGATATGCAAAATTGTTTTATCAAAATCAGGAGCTTACTTGGAAAATCAGATGCAATGTTGACGCTCCAATAATGAGGAAAAACACAATAGACATGGCTTCAAGAAGGTTATCAGGAGGGAGTCTGCTTCTAATTTGTGAGGAAAAATCATACACAATTTTCTTCACAGAAGTAGTTACAGTTTCAACAATCTTGTTGAAATCTTCCCTTGTAACTCTTGCTAGTTGCTTATTGGGGTGCTTTTCTAGTTCCTCGGGGTCGACCATGGCATAGAAGTGATTGGTATCTCATCTAACCATACATTGGCACATACCTCCACATCTGCACCAATTTCTAAAAATTTATTAGGATTTTTCAAATCTTTGAGTGTCCGCCACTTAACAAATTTTTCATCAGATAGTGTTGGTTGATTTGGATAGAGATTGTCGAGGGTCATGCATGTCATCTTACGCAACGTAGCATATTCTGCAATATACAGAGCTCCTTTTTGTGTAGCCTTTATAATATTCCTCATTTCCTTTAGCATGGGCAGAAGAGCTGCTAAAGTTAAGACTATCTCTAAATTACTTAACTTTCGAAGAAGGTCAGGAAATTTTTGTTGATCTGATTCGTCGCTAGTTATGTGAAATAGTCCAATCAAGGATGGATATTCTGAAAACATTCAATGCACTAGATGTTGGCATATGTGCGAGCATGATAACATGATGATATTGTATGTTGTCATTGATGTCAATATGCTAAAGTATGAACCGGTATGGTGTAGTAAGCAAACTGGCAAGAGAACCGGTATGATGATGTAAACCGGTATTTGTGAAAAAGTGAAGCGGTATGTTTGTTCAAGGTGAACTGGTATGTGGGAATAAGAACCGGTAAATGGAAGTTTTGTATTGGCATTTCATGACTACCGGTTGGTAGTCCCAGCTTTAGGGTTTCTGGTTGATGAATTCCAAGCTTGTGCGATTCAACCGATGACATCTTTTGATGAGTTAGAATTGTATGAAGACCAGATAGTGTTGCCACGTTAGCCTTGTGCGCATGAATAATTTCCTTGAGGATCTTGCATGGAGAGTGATCCTATCTACCTCAAGAATGTGCGAAGTCTTAGTAAATGGTGGAGAGCATGTGATGAGTTATCAGCTTCCTGAACGACAAAGAATGAACATTGGAATACGTCTTCAGATATGTTCAAGACTATTGTATTTGATGCAGTGTGATTAACGGTCAGGATTGAACCAACTGGATTGTAAAACCTAAATGTTTAGGGGTTATTGTTTATGCTACCGACCTATCTATTTCCTATAAGGCCAATGATGCTTTTCATTTTAAAGTTGTTGGCAAATGGTATGTGTGTATCCCAGTGAGCGATACTTGCTTCTTGCTAGACTGGAGAAGTGTGTTGATATATGTAGAGTGTGATTGCAGAAGAGAAGGAGCTTAAGTGGATCTGCCTTGGCATTGAGTGTTGTTATCAGATTAGTGTATTACATATTGACCTCTAACTATTTCAAGAGTTGGAAAATCCCTTAACTGCGTAGCTTTAAAAGGCTTTTGTGTAAATCCTTTAACAGGGTGACTCAATTCAATGAGTTCTTCAAATCCTCTTGCGAGGTAACCTTTAACAGGGTTCTAACCTTTAACCAGGCATTTAGCCATCCCTTAATCGGGTGATCCCTAGCAGGATCGGTTCCTAGCAGAACCTATTGTAATAAGTCTTTAACCGGACTAGGCTCCTAACAGAGCGGACTTCAAAAGAGTTCAAGAATAGCTTGTGGGTATTCATCCCCACCGTGGTTTTTCCCAGTATGGTTTCCACGTGAAAAATCAGTGTGTCATGTGTGATGCCTTTCATGTGATGGTGTTAGTGCTTTCAGTCAAAGTACAGTGTTTGTATTCAAACCAGTTCAGGTAAAGTATTTTTGCCTATACTGATTCACCCCCCCTCTGAGTACCAGTTTGGTAATATCTATTCATCATTTATTCATCAATTGGTATCAGAGCATCTTCTAGGTCCTCTGTGTTGTAAGCTTAACCGCTTGGGGAAAAGATCCTACTCTAATGATGAAGAGGGAAGGTCCAAAGTTTAATAGAGACAACTTTAAAATATGGAAGGACATAATCAAGATATACATCAAAAGCATGGGTGCTCAATGCTGGAGCTATATTGAGAATGCTTATGTTATCCCTACCAGTACTCTTACCGATGATCAAAAGAGAGAGATTTAGGAAAATGGGCAAGTCATGGAAGCCCTAATCAGTAGTCTATCTGACATTGAGTTTATTGATGTTCAGGATAAAGACATTCCCAAAGAAGTATGGGATGCTCTTGAGAATATCTATGGCGGTGATGAGCACGTGAAATAGGCTAAGGAAGACTGCCTTAGGGGAAAGTTTGAAGACATGTAGATGGTTGAAGGAGAGACCATTCAACAATATGGAATGAGAATCAAAACTGTTGTTGGAGACATTAAGAGTGTGGGTGGTATAATAAATGATTCCACTGTTGTAAGCAAAGTCTTGAGATCCTTATTACCGGTCTATGCAATATGGGTTGCTACTATTCAGGAGTTGAGGTCTATAGACAAGACAAAGGTATCTCTAGACTCCATCATTGCTAATTTGATAGCTTATGAGCTAAATAATTATGATGACAGTATTCAAAAGACTGAGTCAGCCTTTAGAGCATCTGTTGCACCATCTAGAAAGCGCAAAGAAGCTATTACTAGTGGTGAACCAAAACAAAGTAGAGAAATGGATGATGAGGAGATCCTGATGGAATTTGAAGCTCCTCTTGCCAAGAGACTTCCTAAGGTGACCGGTAAATATAGAGGTAAGCTTCCTTTGATATGTTTTTCTTGCAATAGGATAGGACACATTGCTGTAAACTATCCTAAAGGTGATAATAAGGACAAACTAGAAAGCTTCAAGAATTTTAAAGGAGGAAACTGAAGAAACTGTTTTGTAGTAGTTGATGAAGATGTCACTGATGAGGAATCAGAAGATGAAGAAAGTGAAGACATTGTGTTTGTGGAAGTTAAGGAAGATGTGTCAGACAAGAAGGCTCTTGTCTCCCACTTTGATAATTCCAATGAGTGGATTATTGATAGTGGTTGTTCTCACCATATGACTGGTGACCGGAGTAAGTTTCTATCTCTGAAAGAATATGATGGTGGTGTGGTTCATTTTGGTAATGATGCACCATGTATGGTAAAAGGAAGAGGATCCATCTCTCTGAATGGAAAAAGAAGTGTTGACAATGTGTATTGGGTAGAAGGTCTCAGACACAACCTTTTGAGTGTTGTCCAGCTGAATGACAATGGACTCACTCTAGAATTCAGAGATGGAGTATGTAAAATAAAAGGTAAGAGTGGTGAACTGATGGCTATCAGTATGCAGACCAAAGGTAACCTATTTTAGCTGAATGCAAATATCAGTACATGTCTAATGGCTAAGTTTGGTGATAGCTGGATATGGCATAGGAGACTCTACCATGTAAACTTTGATAATATTGTGAAGGCCAGTAAGATCAAGGCAGTTAGAGGATTGCCTATGCCGAGAAAACTGGAGAATCCTTTGTGCAGAGAGTGTCAACTGGGGAAAATGTCTTCCTCAACCTTCCAAGGTAAATCTTTCACAACAGACAATTTACTTGATCTTATGCATACTGATTTGTGTGGTCCTATGAAAACTAGGAGTGTGCAGGGAGATAGATTTTTATGATTCTTACCGATGATTTCTCAAGAATGATGTGGGTCACACTCTTGAAGGACAAGTCTAAAGCCTTTGGAAAGTTCAAAGCCTTCAGAGCACCGGTTGAGAAAGAAAGCGGTAAGAGGATTAAATGCCCGAGAACTGATCAAGGAGGAGAATTCACTTCTGGTGAATTCAACAAGTACTATGAAGAGAATGGAATCAAGAGGCAACTGTCTGCCCCTCGGACTCCACAGCAGAATGGCCTAGCAGAGAGAAACCACCAGACTATAGTTGAAGCAGCCAGAACAATGCTAATCCAAGGAAAAGTTGCTCACACCTTTTGGAGAGAAGCAGTGAGCACTGCAGTCTACACAATGAACTGGATACTCATCAGAAAGGGTAAGGATAAAACACCTTATGAGTATTGGACTGGTAAGACACCGGTGGTAAGCTACTTTAGAGTGTTTGGTAGCAAATGTTATATCAAGAGGAGTGAACATCAAAGCAAGTTTGATGCTAAATGTGATATGTGATGAGGGAATATTCCTAGGGTATTCCGCAAAGAGCAAAGCTCTTAAATGTTTCAACAATAGGACTCAGAGAATTCTTGTAAGCATCAATGTTAGAGTTGATGAAACCTTTGAGAAACCTGAGGAAACCGACAATGAGTAAGTAGGAGATGAACTGTTAGTAACCTTTTGGGAACCGGTTGCAAAACAACCTAGCACCAGTAACAGTGGTCCTACACTGGTAGATGCTGATGCTGATGAAGATGAGGGTGAAGAAGAAAAGCAAGAGGAAACAACTAAGATCATTCCTAGGTATGTAAAGTTGAATCATGATCCAAAGAAGATCATAGGAGACAAGGATGTGGGAATTCTTACAAGAAGAAAGGTTAGAGAAAACTCTTGCATGATCTTTGAATTTGAGCCTAAAACATTCAAAGAAGCACACAAAGATGAAGACTAGATCAAGGCAATGGAAGAGGATCTTGACTAGATAGAAAATAATGGTACATGGTCTTTGGTACCCAAACCTGAGCATAAGAATGTCATAGGCACCAAATGGGTTTTCAGAAATAATCTGAATGAAGATGGCACAGTGGTAAGAAACAAAGCCAGACTAGTGTGCAAAGGATATGCTCAAGAAGAAGGAGAAGACTATGGAGAAAGCTTTGCTCCTGTAGCCAGATTGGAAGGAGTTCGTATGCTTCTTGCATATACAGCATTCAAGGGATTCAAAGTATATCAAATGGATGTAAAATATGCATTCCTAAATGGAATACTAGAAGAGGAGGTGTATATAGAGCAACCAGATGGGTTTTCCCTATCAGAAGACAGTGACATGGTGTGCAGGCTACATAAAGCCTTGTATGGACTAAAGCAGGCACCTAGAGCATGGTATAAATGCTTGCACTCCCATCTTGTGAAGATTGGATTTGAGAGAACAAGTGAAGATAGAAATATCTATTTGAAGTCAGAAGGAGATCAGATTCTAATCTATGAGGTATTTATTGATGGCATAATTTTTGGAGGAGATGACAAGATGAGTCATGATTTTGTAGATGAGATGAAAAAGGAGTTTGAGATGTCACTTATAGAGGAGATTAATTTCTTCATTGGACTACAAATTCAACAAATGAAAGATGGAATCTGTATCACTCAGTCCAAGTATGTCAAAGAGGTGTTGAAGACTTTTGGCATGGAAGACAGCAAACTGGTTGGTACATCGATGGTGACCGGTTGTAAGTTATCTAAAGAGGATGACTCAGGGTTGGTAAATGAGAAGGAATACCGATCAATGATTGGTAAATTACACTATGTAGTACATAGAAGACTGGACATTGCACATGCAGTGGACATTACTGCACGATTCTAGAAAAGCCCAAGAGAATCCCACTTAGTAGCAGTCAAGCGGATTCTGAGATATCTGAAGGAAACTATTGACTATAGATTATGGTATCCATACAGTAATGATTTCAATCTAAAAGTGTTTACAGATGCTGACTAGGCTGGTAATGTGGACGATCGAAAGAGCACAACCGGTGGTGCATTCTTTCTTGGTGGTAGACTAGTCTCATGGATGAGTAAGAAGCGAAGTTGTATCTCTCAGTCTACAGTAGAAGCGAAATATGTTGTAGCATTTATGAACCACACCCAGACAATTTGGATGAAGCATGTATTAAATGGCTTCAAAGTTCTTATATCTGAATCGGTAAGTATATTTTATGACAACACAAGTGCAATTAACATCTCTAAGAATCTGGTTTTACATGCTAGAACCAAGCACTTCGAGCTCAAGTATCATTTCTTGAGGGAAACGGTTCAGAACAAAGAAGTTGTATTGGAACATGTTTCTAGTAAGGAGTAGTTAGTAGACATATTCACCAAGCCTCTACCAAAGGCTACCTTTACCTATTTGAGAGGTGAATTAGGGGTGTTGCCCCTTCAAGAGGTGAACTAAAGGTGTGTGCTCCACATCAGTCAGGTCTTACATTGATATATCTTTTTCAGGATTGATGTGTTGAAGGATGCTACTCCTTAGGGGCAGCAACATAGTGGAA
This sequence comes from Cryptomeria japonica, assembly GCF_030272615.1. Classification (NCBI taxonomy): domain Eukaryota; kingdom Viridiplantae; phylum Streptophyta; class Pinopsida; order Cupressales; family Cupressaceae; genus Cryptomeria; species Cryptomeria japonica. The sequence continues at coordinate 765,841,076 of NC_081414.1, forward strand.
CATAGATGTGCATGCCTCCACTTTGGCATTATTGTCAAAGGGGGAGAATATGTGAAGCGGAGAAGATATCTGCAGTATTGGGGAGAAGATGTGAAGCAGAAGCAGCAAGATATCTTTGTATATTGCCATTGATGCCAAAGGGAAAATTGTTGGCATATGTGCAAAGCATGATGACATGATGATATTGTATGTTGTCATTAATGTCAATATGCTAAAGTATGAATTGGTATGGTGTAGTAAAAAAACTAGCAAGAGAACCGATATGATGATGTAAACCGATAATTGTGAAAAAGTGAAGCGGTATGTTTGTTCATGGTGAACCAGTATGTTGGAATAAGAATCGGTAAATTGATACATGCAGAGTGTAATTGCAGAAGAGAAGGAGCTTAAGTGGATTTGCCTTGGCATTGAGTGCTATTATCAGATTAGTGTATTACCTGTTGACCTCTAACCATTTAAATAGTTGGAAAATCCCTTAACTGGGTAGCTTTAATAGGATTTTGTGTAAATTCTTTAACAGGGTGACTCAATTCAATGAGTTCTTCAAATCCTCTTGTGAGGTAACCTTTAATAGTGTTCTAACCTTTAATCGGGTATTTAGCCATCCCTTAATTGGGTGATCCCTAGAAGGATCGGTTCCTAGCAAAACCTATTGTAATAAGTCTTTAACCGGACTACGCTCCTAGCAGAGCGGACTTCAAAAGAGTTCAAGAACAGCTTGTGGGTATTCATCCCCACCGTGGTTTTTCCCAGTTGGGTTTCCACATGAAAAATCAGTGTGTCATATGTGATGCCTTTCATGTGATGGTGTTAGTGCTTTCAGTCAAAGTGTAGTGTTTGCAGTCAAACCGGTTTAGGAAAAGTGTTTTTGCCTATACTGATTCACCTCCCCCTCTTAGTACCGGTTTGGTACTATCTGTTCATCATTTATTCATCACTGGACCATCCAAAGAGATCCATCTAGTATCATTATCCTTTAGAAGCTTGTTCCCATCAATTATTCCATCAGCAAAGTGTTGAAATTCTATAAATCGCTTGGGACTTCGACATAAGTATCAGTAGAGCTCTTTGATTAAAATTTCAATTTTTTTAACCAAAGCAAACTTGCTCAAAATTCCAAAAGCTAGATTCATTCTCTGAGCCATGCAGTGAATTGCAATAATGTATAGTGCAAATGAAGTTTCAATCTTTGTGCAAAGACCGTTCCTATGACCTTGCATTACTGAAGCTCCATCTGCTCCAACATAAACCAATTTTTTGGCTACTATCATGTCATCCATACCTCCAAATTCAATTAAACTTCTCTTTACTAGTTGAAATAAGTTTTCCGTTGTCGCACTCTCCTTCATTTTAGTAACATATAGTAGATTAGGTTGGTGGGTATGATTCTCTACAGTATAAACATGCATGGATACCCATGAAGTATTGTTTATTGCCATAACTTCGTCTAAAGAAAATGCAATAAAGTTTGACTCTCTTATTTTTTCCTTTACATCTTCTTTTTCAACCTCAGAAAGACAACTTGCCCATTCCCATCCACTGTTTTACTGACCAGTGTCTATTAGGATAGTTAGGAGCTTTCAAAAAGTGTAATAAACCACTAATTGATGGGAAATCTATTATAGCACGCCCTCTACTCAAAATATAAAAAACAACACTTAACTGAACAACTTTTCCCAGTTGTTCTATTTGCATTGCTTTTCCAAAACTAGCTTCAATAGAACCTTTAACTTTAGCAAGCTTCGTCTATATTTTCTCATGAAAATAATACTCTTCGACATTCCTCACATTCTTACATTCCTCCTTTGTTTTCCATCTTATCATTGATTTTTCAACCCCGCTTATCATTTGTTTTTCATCAACTTTACCCATATGCTTTTCTATGGTGTCAAATTTTAGCTGCAACATAATTTCCTTGTTATGTTTCCAAGTGAAAATCTTACACCTACATTCTATTGGAGGCTCACCTTCAATTGGATTCTCCACTGGTTCAATGAATGGATAATTTGATGCCCAATTAATTTGAAAATTCCTCACTAACATATCCCACCCCCGATCCTTTTTTGATTGTGGTTCACCCTTTTTTGATATGGCTTTTCTTTTCCCCTTCTATGCATTATCATCAATGGCATTATCACCCAAGTCGATTATATCATGTCGGCTAACCTATGCATCTACCAGATAATCTTCTTCAAGATCATCCTGATCTGAGATATCAAGTTCGCCACCATCTTCAACATGCGGTGTAGGTGGCGAATTTTGTACTTGTACTTGTGATGATGTACTTCTTGATTTTCACCATAATCTTTTCCAATGCCAAAGTATGAAGACAACGTTCTTCTTTTTGTTGGCCTCTCATGGACTTTCCCACATTCAGGTTTCCTACCCCTCTTCCTATTCGACATCTCCAATGAAATAAAGGTTGCCAAAAAAATACCAATTTGTAGAAGAAGCAATAATATACTATAATTTATAATATATTTCATTGGCCCTATGACCTACAATCTAGATGTCTAGGGTCTGAATGTCCCCCCTGAGTCCTGAGTACTTGGCACTAATGAGTCGCCACTGAATATAAATGAACTCAACAATGCAAAAAAATATAGATAAATTTAGAATAATATTATAACACTTCAAAAATATGATCGCTCACCTTTAGGTAACTAGCAGTCGTCAATGCAGTCAACAAAAATGATTTTCCTTGGTCTAAAACTTCACTATTGATCAAAATTTAGAGCCTAGAACTCACCAGATTGTGTTGAGATAGATCTAATCTTTGCATGTATTTATACCAATCTTTATATGGCGAATTCCACAAGAATTTTATATGGTATACAAATATAGTTGGTGATTATAGGTCATCCAAATAATTGGCGAATATAGGTCATCGAAATAATTGGCGAATACAATATAGTTGGTGAAAGTTGGGGTGAATGGAGACACGTGTCAGCAAGATGTCGGGTGAATTGGGTCCTCCTCGCTAACAAATCTTCACATGCCTGTAGGCGAATTTATGGTCATCTATTAAGGCAACCTCAGAGAGTGTAGGTGAAAAAATAAAATTTACCATGTGTCCACCGTATATTGTATTGGCAAAATCATCTCATAGAAACATTTAATTGCATAAAACATATGGCTATCAGGCCATGAAATTGATAATGTTTTGACGACATGGCCACCCCCATTCGGTACAAAATATTCACCATTTTCGAGGTCGCCGACGTGAAAAATTCGCCATTGGTTAATATTCGCCACTAAAGTAATCTTTGGCCATAACTCCTGATATCACATTGAGGTGATATCTTTCTCTCACACAATAGATGAAGCTATTGTGTTCTCAATATGGTGATATAGTTTATTAAGATAGATGAATTCCTCCCTAGCTAAAAGGGAGTGTTGAAAAAAAATATGTAGCAACGGTCAGATAATTATTCCCTTGATCGTACTTCACTATATATGCACATTCTGTTCAATAGATCATGTATATGGTGAAAATGGATACAACAATATTGAAAGGCTAAATGAATTCAACCACAAAACCCTAGCCTAACAACAACAAAGATCCACCATAACATATGAAGATTACCTAAGACAATGCAAATCAAATGAAATCACAAAGATTATACCATCACATGTCCAATAGGGTTTGGATCTCCATTCTTTCTATCTCCATTGATCTTGCTTGATATATTTGCCCTCAGATTTTATGTGTGCACAAGAGCTCAACAAAGAACGGAAATGTGGTTGCAAGTAGGATCACATATGAAAGTGCAAAGGCATAGTGTAGTCAATTGATCAAGTAGTTAGTTAGGGTCGATAATGAAGGAAGCATCTCCTTATATAGAAGACACTATATGAAATGGAGGGATAAGATTGAGAGGTGTAAAAGAGAAATGGTCGGCTATGATTAGAGGGTAGGTAAAAGAAATAATAAAATAATGAGAGGGTAGGTAGTGTATGAATTAAGAGATGAATGACATGTGTCATAAGTGGAAAAGATTAATGAATTAATTAAATAAATAAAGATTTATTTAATTAATAGAAGAAGTGGGATCAATTAAATAAATAAGATATTTATTTAATTTAGGAAAAGGATAATTTAAATTAATAAATGTGTTTATTTAAATGAGAAATAAGGCTAGAAGAGGATAAATGAATTAACTAAATAAATAAAGAATTATTTAATTAATAGAAGAATTAGACTAAAGTAATTAAATAAATAAAGTATTTATTTAATTAGACATGACAATTTTAGGTGTCTACATTTTGCCCCTCTTTGAGATAATGCAGCTTGTCGCGTTGTTTCAAAGAAGATAATATGAACTGATACAAAGTTGCCCCAATATGGGAATGATATGCCCCCTCAAGAGATTGGATGAAAATGTGTGAAAAGATCACAAAAAATGTCTCGATAAGAAAGAAAGGCTAGAAAGGACTGACCAAATATGATAGAGTGACAGAGTCACGAGATAATGAAGACTGACTCGGGAAATGAGGGCTAGGGCTAGGGCTAGGGCAGTCTATAAGATAGACCACAAGGGTAATACATCCTCATTGTCATCCACACATCCAAGAGATCAGAGTGCAGAGTGAGAATAGAGCAGTAGCAGTCATCAGCGATGGCATTGGTGCATAGATTCGATCGCGTTCGCTGATTTCAGAGGCCAACAGATGCAGGAGAGCCAGTAAGTACTGCAAAACCTCCTTGTACTTTGCCACATGAAATATTGTCATTAATGCATGTTAGGTGGCACATTTAATGCACTTTTAGATAATGTCAAAAAATGTCAAAAACGTCAAGGTGCATCTACGTTGGTGCCAGGCGCATCTAGGTTGGCTAGGCGTGTCTGTGTTTGTGCCAGACATGTCTGTGCCGAAAAAAGCATCTATGTCAAATGCGAGTGCATCTGCATTGTGCAGGTGCGTCTGTGCTGTGTGGGCACGTCTGTGCAGAGTAGGCACGTTTGTGCAGAGCATAGGCACGTCTATGTATTTCAGGCGCGTCTGTGCAGAGCAGGCACGTTTATGCAATATGTAAGCGCGTTTATGTCATGAAGGCGTGTTTGTGTCAAAAAATGTGCATTTATATCTTCTAGGGGAAATCGGTAGTTCTGTGATGAACATACGTTGTCGATTGGATAAGCTGCTGAGAGGATACACTCAAGCAGGTCCTCTAGGGAAGATAAGGATAGATCAAGGCACTTTGTGATGAACAGTGAGTACCAAGACATAGTACTTTGTGATGAACAGGGAGTACTAAAAAGAGCAACACTTTGTGATGAATACAAAGTGCAAATATGAGCAGCACTTTGTGATGAACAGGGACTGCAAAACATGTAGTACATTGTGATGAACAAGGAGTACCACTAGGATCCATAGCAACACTTTGTGATGAATAGTGAATGCCACTAGGATAAAAGAAACACTTTGTGATGAACAGTGAGTGTCACTAGGATAATAAGCAGCATTTTGTGATGAATAGTGAATGCCATTTTGATTGACACAGTTGATTTGCTTGACTATAGGAGTATCTACCTATGCTAGAGTCACGGGAGAGATTCCCATCAACTCAGAGGTTACGACCAAAGCTGACATTCGAGGACCGAGCTGCTATTGAGGTTATGGGTTTGAGATATATTATGTATGTGCCTGAGTTTCAGGTGAACATGGGTTTGCTGACTGCTTTAGCTGAGAGATGGCACTTAGAGACTTGTACGTTTCATTTGCCGATGGGTGAGATGATAGTCACCTTAGAGGATGTATATAGGATTCTGAGGATACCGATCGATGGGGAGTTGATACCCTATGATCGAGATGGAGATAGGGAGGCACTGAGATAAGTGTTCTGGGATCCAGGACTGGAGATGAGGTCAGGACATGTCGCCTGGGACACCATGATAGCAACAGGACTGGCGCTACCAGCAGTGCTAGGAGGAGTGATTAGTGGGTTCCTGTGTCCAGATAGGGCGACACGAGGGTTGGCTGTGGGCTGGGGGAGCACCTTAGAGACACTAGTGACACAACATAGCAGATATGCCTGGGGATCGTGCATGCTGGCACACTTGTACTATGAGCTTCATCAGCTTGTATATCATGGATCCGTAGGATTGGGCTGCAGAGTGACATTATTGCAGGTGTGGGCATATGAGCATCTGCCAGTGACACGACCGATACATTTCAAAGGCAAGGGTCATGGACACAACTTTGTGCACTTGTATGATATGATTACCTCACAGCCACAGATTGGCAAGTTGGAGCACTGTTGGCATTTTTGATGTTTATGTTGTGATTGTCATTGATGGACACACACTTGTATTGAGATCCCCTTTATATGTATGAGCTCATGCTCAACTGGTATGTTGTTTTCTAGTCTTTAGACTAGTAGTGATTTTGTAGAATGTGTTTCCCAGTCTGAAGCGGCATGTCGACCCCAAGCGGTTCGCAGATCACAAGCGATATGAGGGTGCAAAGCGGCACAACACATTCTTACTAGTCTTCATTTTTGTCAAACCGGCAACTGGTATTTTGTATGAACCAGTAATACTCTGTGATGAGTTACCAACCAGCATTTTGTGATGAGTTACCAATCCACCGATTGTTTGACGGTGCCGACACATTAATGGTGATTCCTATGTCGTGTTACTAAGTATGTCTAGGTTCATTGAACCTAGGAAATTGTAAAGAAATCCTATTGGACCGACATGAAATCAGATTCCTTTAAAAGGACATCATGTCTGGGGTTTTAGGTTGTTGCAAAAAGGATTAATGTTGAGCTAGGGTTTAAGGTTGATGTTGAGTTGTTGGAAGAGCGATCTTATTTGAGAAGATCGAGTTGTAACTGAGAGAGAGATAGAGAAGACTAAAGTAATGCTAGAATGCATTAGCTGTGAGCAATACTGGATCTAACCAAGCAGTTTGTGCTATTAGATAGATCAAACACTTGTTGATTACTCACATCTTTAACAAGTCAGTAGCCCCTAACCGGGTAGGCCTCAAAGCCTTTGTAAAATCCTCTAATAAGGTGGTTCACACATGTGAATCTAAAATCCTCTAACAAGGTAGTCTTTAATCGGACTTATCTCCTAACAGAGATTGAGATTCCTAACAGGATTTGTTCTGGTGAAGAACATTGTAAGACCTTAACCGGTCTGGTTTCTATTCTACAGATAGTGACTTGTGAGTTCCATCTCATCGTGGTTTTTCCTAGTTGGGTTTCCACGTCAAATATCTTGTGTTATGATTGTATTGCTTTTGTGGGTGAATGTTTTATTCGCATTTTGGTTTATATGTGTGGTAACCGGTTTGACTGTCAGACTGCTTTACCAGTTTATCTTTAGACTGTGTAAGTGTTTTAGTGCAAAGATTTTTGGCATACTAATTCACCCCCCCCTCTTAGTATTCATCAATTGGTATCAGAGCCAACCTCTCTATAAGTTTAACCACTTGGAAAGAGATATGGGGGAATACACCTTGAGGGAACTTACTCAATGGCTCACTAAGTTTGAGCAAGCCTATGATGATCTTATGGCCAAATACAAGGCATCTCAAGAAAAAAGAAGAGAACATGCAAAAAAGCTGATGGAACTATCTAAAAGTAGTTCTGAAGATGAAGCTAACATGGAAGCTATGATTGCTGAAGTGAATAAGTTGAATGATTCAAACTCCAATCTAAGAAAGGAGTTGGAAGGACTGACTATTTGGTTCAGTCAAGAGCTTGAGAACTGGAGAAAAGGTGAAGATCTGGTAAAAGACAGAGATCATGAGATCTCTAAGTTGAAACATGAGATTAGTGCACTAACTGCTCATCTTCATGAGAGTAGAATGGAAAAACAAGACATGCAAGGAGAACTGAACATTGCCATCTCTGAAAATGCATGTCTTATGGAGACAAACACTGCTATTTCCAAAGAACTCTTTGAGTCAAAGGAAATACTTGCTAAGTTTGGCAAAAGTACAGTCAAGCTAGAGCAAAAGCTTGAGTCATCTAGACCGGTAAAGAATACCAATGGTCTTGGTTTTTCTGGACATGAGGAAGGAGAATCCTTAGGAACAAATGCTGAAGCATCAAAGAAGCAACTGACACTCAAAGGAAAAGGTAAGCAAAAATTCAAACCTGTTTGCTTTAACTGTCTTAAAGAAGGACACACTGCCAATGTATGTAGGAGCAAAGCCAACAATAATTTTCCTTATTTTATCAATAATGTACCTAGATTCAATAAGTTCAATGGTCATTGTTATGCATGCAACAAGTTTGGGCATAGAGCATTTGAATGCAGGTCTGTAGTGGATAACACTAGAAGATATCCTTAGAGGACCCAAGGAACTGGTCCTGAATCTTTTATGAACCGAAACCACAACTGGTTTAATGACTTCAATCATCAATCAAGAAGCGGTGGTCATCAAGCGGCAACCAGATGGAGAGAAAGTTGTATGATCTGTCATGGTCATGGTCACACTGCTGCAACATGTAGAAGGAAGAATGGAAACATGTACAATGGACCTTGGAGAGCACCTGGACTTGTTTGCTATCACTGCAGCAAATCGGGTCACATTGCAAGATTCTACAGAAGTAGAAAAATTATATCCGATGATATACCGGTCACTTAGGAAGGAGAAATAGATGTTGAAAAAGTTCAAGGAGACATGAAGAAAACATGGAAGAAGAAACCAACAATGTCGAAAGAGGAATTGGTTTCTGCACCTAGTGTGGAAATATCGGAACCGGCAAACTAAGCCTCAAAGGCTTAGGGGGAGCAAATAGAAAAAAGCTTTCGAACCCCCGGTTAACACCGGTAAAAGATCTTAACCGATATGCTACACCTGTCGCTTGGCAGAAGACCGGAAACGGTAAAAAGGCAAATTAGGGTTTACACCTTAATAGAGGAGCATTAATGATGGTAGGTGAGAGACATGTATAAATTCATTTTTCAAATTATTTCTCACTATCTATTTTCGAGCAAAGAAAAGTTTTCAAGTGCAGAGCAAAGAAAAGATGATTTGTGCTTAGATTTCAAGAAATTGGATAACTTTGAAAGAGATTCAAATCTAGTTTGCAAGCGGTAGTGGAGAACTCAAAGCGGTAATTTGACATCTAACGGAGAGCGAAGTAAAGTAGAATTAGGAAGCCCTAAATTCTTATTTGAAAGGTATTTTTCGTGTTCTTGAAATACTCTTCAATGGCTTTTGCATCTCATACCAGATCAAGCACATCCATTGAGTCAGAAAGTTTTATTTAGAGGAAGTCCAAGTATAATGCTTTGTCACAAGTTCTAGCTGGAGTCATAGTCGAAGAAGGAATTTCAGACTATATTGATTGCAAGATAGAAGACCTAGGGTCCTTAGCCATTCATACTCAATTAGGTCTATTTTGCAGAAAGGACAAAAGGATCAAACCGGAGTTCAGTATCTTAGAGAAGAAGAAACTCCATAATGCGGTATATTTTCTGGAAGACTTCATAGAGGATCACATCAGGATCATCTTGAGTAGAGTCCATGGTGACAAGATGTACCTGGAGAGAACACATGATATCACACCTAAGGCAATTCATGCAGTCACTGGTTTCTGCAACACAGGGGAAGTGCCAGCCCTAAGAATGGTAAGCAAAATGGAAATGACCAAGCTCACCAGTTCGACAAGTGATTCACGAGGTATGACAGTTAATCCTATCAAGGATGAACTGGTAAAATACGCCTGCATGGTGATAGGCTACAAAACATTCTCAGCTAGCAAGATTAATTTTGTATCTGCTGCAGCGGTAAATGCCACTTACCGGATGATTATAGAGGATAAATCATTTGACTTATGCACCGGTATGCAAAGGCAACTCCTGTTAAATATTAAGGCAATCAAAAAGGACAATTCACTGAGATTTAAGTTTGGACAACTACTGGTAGGGTTGTTTTTCTATTTCCAAGGCTACTTTCTGGGTGTAGGAGATGTCCAGTGGTCCCCTAACCAACCGGTAACCAAGTAGATAAAGGAAAGTGTGCAAGCCATTGGAACCGGCTACCCTGAGATACTGAACAAATACTTTGATGAGTTCAGAAGAAAGATGAGTCAGAGGGTACGAATCTCAGGTGACATAGTGAAGAAGTATGAAGATGACATCTGTTTCACTATTTAGGTGGACAAATGTCTAATGGAGGCTGTTGAGCCTAGAATGGAGGAAGTGGAGCCTATGGGCTATGAGGTCATGTTTGACATGCTGGAAGGGTATGCTTCAACCCTTATTGCCTCGCCTCTTGATCCAAAGGCTAAGCAAACTGAAACCTACTTGGAGAGGATCACACCGGTTGAAGAACCATCGGTGAAGAAGGGAAAAGAACCGGCAGCTAAGAAAGCTAAGGCAGTGCCTGCAGCATCAACACCTGCTACCACTACGACTCCAAGAGTGACCAAGCGATCACCGGCAAAGAAGAAACCGGAGGTAACACCGGCAAAATTCTTCAAAAGAAAGAGGAAGACTAAGGCAAATGAATTGGACTCCGAAGAAACTAAGTCTGATGAACAGCCAAAGAAGGCTAGACAGACCAAGAAGATGAAGAAGAATGAACCGGCAACATCTGCACTGGTAAATATAGATATCTCCTCTTACAAACCTTTGACATATTGTCAAAGAACAGTAAAGAATATTAGGAGAAAGTTACTTCATGATTTAATAGATTATTATGATGAATTCAATAGTGAAGAAAAATATGAAGTACTGCAGGAAATCATTCTTTATTTATGTAAAAATGACTGATCACCATCAGAGATTAAATCTCAGACACCGGATTCATTATTTAAAGCATTGGATAACAAATGGCACATTGCCATTGAAAAGGAACAAGAGATTAGGGAGAAAGTTTTTGCACAGTACTTCCCCGAACTCTCAAATTCAGAATTATTTGATGTATTGGATCAAAATAAAGGTCTCTTCTTCACAAGGAGAAGAAGACTCTGGTTGTTGGAGGGGAGAGTTGATGATGTAGAAAAGGATACACATCAACACATGGCCCATGCTATCAACTTTCACAAAGCTCGAATGGCCAACCTCCAAGCGGAAAAGGAACCGGTTATTTCCAAACTGAATGAGGTTTTTGATGAGGAAGGAAAACTGGTGGAGGAACCAATCGACACCATAGATGTCGATGCCCTGGATATAGAAGATGTCACTCAAGACATACCTTCTGAGGGAATTGAACAAGGGCAATAGGCCAATCAGGGTGGTGAACAAGTTGTGGACACATAGCAAGCAGCAAAAGAACAAGAAGAGAAAAAGAAGAAGGATGAAGATGAGAAACAGAAAAAAGAGGAAGAGAAGAGAAAAGAGGAAGAGGAGAAAAGAAAAGATGAAGAGAAGAAGAAGCAAGAAGAAGAAAGGAAGAAGAAAGAAGAAGAGGACAAGGAAGAAAAGAAGAAGAAGGAAGAAGAAGAAAAGAGAAAGAAGGAAGAGGAAGAAAAGAAGAAGAAAGAAGAGGAGAAGAAGAAGAAGGAAGAGGAAGAGAAGAACAAGGAAGAGGAAGAGAAGAAGAAAAAGGAAGAGGAAGAGAAGAAGAAGAGGGAAGAAGAAGAAAAGGAAGAGCAGAAGAGGAGAGCAGAGGAGAAGAAAAAGGCAGAGGAAGACAAGGAAGAAGATAAGAGAAGAGAAGCGGAAAAAAAGAAAACTGAAGAAGCCAAGGAACGAGAAGTGGCAAAAAGCTCTCAGGTGGAGACTCCGAAGGCAACCGGTAGTCAACCCTCACTGGTTGATCTCTCTAGTCCTATCGATCTCCAATCTACAAGTGAGTCGGAGCTTATGCAGAGCATCAAGGTTGCTCAAGAGCGCCTTGAGATCATTCATAGGAAAAAGGAACAAGACATCATTCAGGAAGCTGTAGACACACTTACCGGTTTAATCCATGGTACTAATCTTCCTGACACTAATTCATCACTAGCACAACTCAAACTTCTGTGTACTATAGTGGATGATCAGGTGCAGGGTCTAGAAGAAGCAATAGAGGCCAATGTAAAGAAAGAGCACCAAAAGGCTCTTAATGTTTCTCTCGTGAAGAAATTAAATGAGCTTAGGACTGAACTGTTAAAGGATCAAAAGGACATAAGGAGTGCCTTGGATGAGGGAAACTTACTACTTAGCAAAATCTGTCAACCTCATCTGTTCTGTGATGATGTGCTAGCCAAGAAGCAACATCTTCAAATGGACTTACAGTCCTACTTAAGCACATTCAAGACTCCTTACGACTCCTTTGTAGCATATGGGCAAACCGTTCACCGGTTCCAAATCCAGTTAGCCAAGATAGAGAAAGAGATCAGCACAAGGTCTAGGGATTTGTAAGAGCTTCAACTGGTATTACTTCCAGGACTGCAAATTCTCCAGAAATGCTATCTAAACCTGGATGCCCTGACAGTCACACAAGAATTGAGCACAATAGATGCCATGGAGGAACAGGTATCACAAATGCAGACAAAGAAGGAAGTGGTGACTTCCCTACTTGAGTCCTGGTCTTTTTCCATGAAACAAATTTTGCAAGACTATAAAGTGGTTTTTGACAAGTATTATTCATTATTGTCATAAACTCTTTTATATATATATGGAAATAGGTTTTTCAGCGGTACTTTGTCATTGTTGGCAAAGGGGGAGAAGTATATGGTTTTAAAATTTTGAAACTTTGATATATCAGGGGAGAAGTATATCCGAGGGAGAAGTATCTGTTTTGAAATTTTGATATATGTTGTGATATATGCTATATGCTCTGATGATTATGCTCTGAATGCAAAATTGCTATACACTCTGTTGATTAAGGGATAGTATATATGCTTAGGGGGAGCAATTTTGTTAATGAAAAGTTTTTGTTGTAAAACACTTAGATGTCAAAATTTTATTTTCCTAAGTGTTGCCATCAATGCCAAAGGGGGAGATTGTTGGCATTTTTGATGTTTATGTTGTGATTGTCATTGATGGACACACACTTGTATTGAGATCCCCTTTATATGTATGAGCTCATGCTCAATCGGTATGTTGTATTCTAGTCTTTAGACTAGTAGTGATTTTGCAGAATGTGTTTCCCGGTCTGAAGCGGCATGTCGACCCTAAGCGGTTCACAGATCACAATCTGTATGAGGGTGCAAAGCGGCACAACACATTCTTACCAGTCTTCATTTTTGTCAAACTGGCAACCGGTACTTTGTATGAACCAGTAATACTCTATGATGAGTTACCAACTGGAATTTTGTGATGAGTTACCAATCCACTGATTGTTTGATGGTGCCGACACATTAACGGTGATTCTTGTGTCATGTTACTAAGTATGTCTAGGTTCATTGAACCTAGGAAATTGTAAAGAAATCCTATTGGACTGACATGAAATCAGATTCCTTTAAAAGGACATCATGTCTGGGGTTTTAGGTTGTTGCAAAAAGGATTAATTTTGAGCCAGGGTTTAAGGTGGATGTTGAGTTGTTGGAAGAGAAATCTTATCTGAGAAGATCAAGTTGTAACTGAGAGAGAGATAGAGAAGAATGAAGTAATGCTGGAATGCATTAGCTATGAGCAATACTAGATCTAACCAAGTAGTTTGCGCTATTAGATAGATCAAACACTTGTTGATTACTCACATCTTTAACAAGTCAATAGCCCCCAACCGGGTAGGCCTCAAAGCCTTTGTAAAATCCTCTAACAAGGTGGTTCACACATGTGAATCTAAAATCCTCTAACAAGGTAGTCTTTAATCGGACTTATCTCCTAACAAAGATTGAGATTCCTAACAGGATCTGTTCTGGTGAAGAACATTGTAAGACCTTAATCGGTTTGGTTTCTATTCTGCAGATAGTGACTTGTGAGTTCCATCTCACCGTGGTTTTTCCCAATTGGGTTTCCACGTCAAATATCTTGTGTTATGGTTGTATTGCTTTTGTGGGTGAATGTTTTATTCGCATTTTAGTTTGTATGTGTGGTAACCGGTTTGACTATCAGATTGCTTTACCGGTTTATCTTTAGACTATGTAAGTGTTTTAGTGCAAAGATTTTTGGCATAATAATTCACCCCCCCTCTTAGTATTCATCAAGCACTGGCGTTGAGTCCTTGATGAGGTTGACACTGTGATATGGAGGCTGTACCGAGAGTGCGAGTAGTGGGAGGATGATGCAGTGGAACTTCCATACACCTTCAGGAGAAGATATCTGATTAGGCGGATGCCCTATGTACTAGAGAGGCAGTTGGTTGACAGGGTATGTAGGCAGTTTGGCAGGATCCAGTGGATGCCATGGGGTTCTGGTATGTATGCGTGGATAGTGCGAGACCAGGCACACTTTGGGCCGAGCTATTATCATATGATCAGGCAGTGATGCAGCTGGTAGAGATGGTGCCCATGCCATGGGATATGTTGCCTGAGATTGAGGATGCAGGGATGGATGCAAAGTATACTGCATATTGGGCAGAGCATCCATTTCCACGCTTGACAGATCCAGGAGAGCTGATAGATGGAGATGGTAGAGGGGATGAGGATGATGATGGAGATGGTGGGGGTAGAGGCCGACGGAGGAGGCGGGGTGCATTAGGAGAGAGGAGGGTGGCTTCACGGAGAGAGGGTGGAGAGGACAGACAGGCTTGGGTGGTGAGGGGTTGCGGTGGGTTGTTGTCGAGCCTTCCATCTTCGGGTGCCTCAGAGAAGTTTTCGCCCTCAGATACGTCCTTTATTTTTACTTTTTTGGGGTTAGATAGTGCCACAATGTGATTTTCACCATAAGACCCTTGATTTGTTTTTATTTTTATGTTTTTGCGACTGGAATGCCCGACACCCTCACCAAAATATGCCACACTATTGAGTTCTATAGTGTATCTTTCTTTATGGTCCCCAGGGGGAAGATCATCTCGTATGCCTAGATAATCAATAAAAGCTTCTTCATTTTGGAATGTGTCAAACTATGCAGGTCCTTCATGGTCCTAGTCAATAAGTTGGTGGTGAACAAGGGGAAGGCCTTTGATGTCTTCAAAGTTAGCAGGGTTAAGGGTGAAAATGCAGTTATATTTTGGTATGTTGAGGTAGTCATCGAGGTCATCGTTGGCACTCTCCTCATCTGTCTTGATCATGAATGAATCCAAATTATCATCACTAGTAGTGCATTTTGGGACAGGTATTCTCATTCTATGTGATTTTGACCTAGAACCTAGAGGCAAGGACTATATGGGGTCCTGAGGGGTTGTTTCTTGACCAACTTTGAATTTTCTATAAAATTCCTCTTCTTCTGTGGGTTCACCTAGTTCTCTGAATGTCTTGGTGAGTTCATAGTCACTAGAGGATTTGTCTGAATCCCATTCCCATTCATTGGAGTCTGTGGAATAGTGATTCTCTTGTTGAATTTTGGCAGCTTTAATTTGTAATGCTTCTCCTATCTTTTGAGTGTTTACCTTGGAAGTCATGAAACCAAGTCCTTTTGAGTGTTCCTTTTTGAATGTCAATTCAGGTTCTAAAATTTCAATGATGCCTTCCTTCCTTAAGCCAAGAGGACTTTTGCCATCATACCCAAATTTTTGTAGGATCTTGAATCCTTTGCCATACTTTTCACATGGTATGTTGATGTGATCTTGTGTATCATTTTCAAGGTCTTTGTAAAGCATGTTGTATAAGTCTTCTTCTTCCAGTTCACCCCATCTTTGAAAGATAGTAGGGTCCCATTTGAGTATAATGATAGATACCTTCGTATTAGGATGTGGTCTTCCATATTCTTTTGGTGAGCTCATAACTTGTTGTAAGCACATGGTTTGATTCAAAGTGTATTCGCCCATGCCCTTGTCCTTAAATTTCCCTTTAACCTCACCTTTTTTGAGGTCAAAGGTTTTAATGATTTAGGATCAATGTATGCAGAAGAAGGGACAACTTCCTTATTACTTGGAATAATCGTCTCAGTTTTCGGTCTCAAGATATTGCAGTATATGAATGGATTAGAATCACTATTAACTGTTATCTCAACTCCATTGTGAGGAAACTTAATGCATTGGTGATATGTAGATGGGACTGCCCTCATTTCATGAATCCAAGGATGTCCTAGTAATATATTGTATGTGAGATCTAGGTCTAGGACTTGACAAACCACATCCTTCGTAACTGGCCCAGCTCTGAGAGGTAAGGTGACTGTGCCCTTGGATGAACGTTCTTCATCATCATATGCCTTGATGGTAATTTTGTTTGTAGAATTCACATCTTATCAGAATATCCCAATTGTTTAATAGTGCTCAATGTACAAATGTTTAGACCAGCTCCTCCATCTATCAAGACTCGTTTTATTCGATGTTTGTGTATGAAGGCTTCAATGTGTAAAGGTGCATTATGTGGCTGACTTACAGAGGCGTCATCAACTTCTGTGAATGTAAGGGAGTGTGGAACAAAAAGGTATCCCACCATAGCTTGAAGCTGGTCCATGTTCAGATCAGTAGGGATAGCAATGTCTCTCAAGATTTTTTCAAGGATAGCTTTATGCACGGGGGATATGCGTAAGAGCTCAAGGATGGAGATGAGCATGGGTGTCTTCCCCAACTATTCTACAAGGTCATATTCAGGTTTGGTTGATGAGGAAGTGGTGTTTTTAGCTGGAGCACCTTGCAAAGTGAATTTACCTTAACGAGTTGTAACATTACATTCAGAGGTAGGTTCGGAAGAAGATCCGATGCCTTTTAGGACAATCTTGGGTCTTTCAGTAGAATTCTTAGACGTTGTGTCCTTGATGATAATGGTAGAGACATAATTGTGCATTGAAATGTGATTGATAGTGGAATCATAGTTATAGGATGCTCTGGTATAGTTGGTTTAGTCATCTGTGGCTTTAGCTTTTCCCTTGTCATGCTTTGGGAATGGTTCCTTAAACATCTCATGTTCTTGATTGGATGAGTGTCCTTCAATCTCAATGTCACCTCTATCAATAAGATCTTGTATGATGTTCTTCAGTCAGTGACAATTTCCTATTTTATGTCCTTTGCTCTTATGAAATTCACAATACTCATCGTCACTCCACCAATCTGGTTTGACCTTTGGCTCATATGGAGGCAAATCTAGAATTGTGATTATCTTGTTTGCCACTATCTTTTTGAAGACTGATTCAAGTGGTTCTCCCAATGGAGTGTACTTCCTTCGTGACTTTGAAGTTGTTTGAGTATTCACTTGATTGTTTGTAGAGCTTGATCTAGAAAAAATGATTTTGGGTCGCACTATATTGGCATCCACAACACCATCATTGACTGTGTTCTTGTTTTTGTTCCAAAAACTTGGCTTATCTTTTCCTTTAAAGTCATCTTTGTTTTCTTTGAATATCTTAATGACTCCTTGTTCAATTAGGACCCTCTTTATCACCAAGCCTTTTTCAATGACATCCTTGAAGGTGGACAAACAAGCTTTTCTTAAGTCATAACCAATGTCTTTGTTAAGATTTTGGGTGAACATTTCTACCATTTGTTTTTGTGGAATTTCACAAGAGCATCTGCTGGCTAAATTCCTCCATCTTTGTAAAAATGATGAAAAAGATTCTCCATCCTTTTGCTTGGTGTTGCACAAAGTAGTGACTGATATGTCTATCTCTATGTTGTATGAGAAATGTTGGATAAATTCCCCTGCTAAGTCACCCCATGACTTAATTCTAGGTGGAAGTTGGGAGAACCATTCCATAGCTTGATCACGTAAGCTCTGTGGGAATAATCTCATCAAATATGTCTCTTCAGCTGCTACCTCAATGCAAGCTGTGAAAAACTATCTTATGTGTGCCTTAGGATCCCGTTTTCCTCTATACTTATCAAACTTAGGTGTCACAAAGTGTGTAGGAAATGGAGGCATTGGAATGCTTTTGTCAAATGGATAGGGACATATGTCTCTCATTGTGTATGTTGGCTTCGGTGTATTTATGTCCTCCATTTTCTTTTGTAAATCCTTGATTTGTTGTTCCAAATTGTTCTTAGGTGGAGACCGACTTCTTGGACCAAACCCCATGCCCGAACCACCGAGTGGAGGAGGAGCATGTTGCATATATGGATGATATTGATCATACACATGTTCATATGGAGGAGGTCTATAGTGATGCTATGTGTATGGACCACTTGGTATAGAGTCATGGTGAGGAATGTAATATCTGCTTTGTCCATGTATACCATACTCTATAGGCATGTCATGAGTTTGTTCTAGTGTGTTGCCCCCAAATTTGATGCGGGGTTTCCTTGTGTCCAAATTTTGAGCATGCCTTTGAATATCCAATTGCTTTGGTGGTTGATCCTTAGCTTTGGTATGTGATTGAGAATATTTTTCTGCATAAGACTTCCATAATGGTCTGTGAAGGTGAGTATCATATGCTTGACCATGTGGGTATGGGACCTCTGGTTTTTGAAACAAAGATGATGGTGATTCAGGCACAAGATGTGGTTCTCTATTGCCTCCACTATTAGGCCTCCTTTGATCCATGTTAAGGTGAGGTTGTTGCAAAGGTTGATTTTCCATTATTTGAGACATGTCAAAATCATGAGGGATCTTGGCTCCACTATGTGCCATCACTTGTAAGAAATATTGTCTATCTCTCTTTATTATTTCCTCAACCAATCGATTGAAACGGGGATCCATAATGGAGTCTTCCACTTCTACTGAATGTATTGAAATGTTGTCCATGTTGTCATTGTGTGTCTCATTGTTGTTTGTAGTGTCCATGTGCTCAACATTTGGAATGTTTCTATAAGCATCCATGTCAGGTAATGTAGTATGATCAGAATTGAAAAAGATATCATTGTCATATGCATAGGAACTCATGTTTGCGGACTATTGAGCCTCTTTAGTTTCTCTCCTAGATTTTTGGGAACGGGTTTCAACCATGAACTAGGTATTGACCAAGATGTGTGAGACTAGATGAAAATGGAAAGAGTATGGAAGACCAAGAGTTGGATGAAATGTAAATGAATCTGAAGTTTACTTGCAATGTCCAAAGTGTAAGACCAAGTATGTATGTAGTAGAGTAGGTGTGACTTCCAAAGAGATGATAGTTTCTCTTGATGAGGTAAATTGACCTTGACTCTAAGTAAGACCAAATGAGACCCAAAGGTGATAGACCTTGATGAGGGATCACTTCGCAAAATGTTGTTGTATGTAGTGTGTTGACAAAGTATGATGAGGACAAGCAAGTGACCTTTTGACTCAAGTTTAGACAAATGTGTATGTAATGCAAGGTGTAAAGCAATGATGGACTTTGTGAGACCCAAAGATGAGTTGAATGCTAGATGAAAACCCAAAGAGATACCTAAGAAGCTCAATATGTCTGAAACTGATTGTTCCTTGTTTGCTGGATTATGAAATTTTTCAATTCTGAACATAGATGTGCCTGTATACTTCATAGATGTGCCTGTATACTTCATAGATGCGCTTAAGGGACACAGACGCTATTCTGTCAGACACAGATGCGCTTCTGAGATGTTGTAAATGCAATGTTGCTCAAAAGACACAGACGCGTTTAGATGACACAGACGCCATTTTGTCAGACACAGATGCGTTTCTGCCTTTCACAGATGCATTTAGATGACACAAACGCGATTCTGTCAGACACAAACGCGTTTTTGCAAACTTTGTGCAATTTTTCCAATCTGTGAAGTTGTTTTGTTGTGACCAAATCTGAATGTTTGACTGTTTTTCATGACAAGAGAACACAGTGTTGATGATGACTCAATGTTTGCAAGTGTTTAGACTCAAAATGACTCAAAGAAAAGTGTGTTGTTTGATGTAAAATTGTTTTGCATACACTTGAAGACACAAAAGACACAATGTTTTGGTGTTTGGTCTTGAATGTTTGATTGTTTAAAATAAGTCAAGCACAATTCTTATGGCTAGCCAAGACAATAGTTGTTGATCCCACATGGAGTTTCCCCCGAGGCTATGCTATTCAGAGCAGATACTTAGATGCTTGACCCCACTGGCTCCACCCTCGGTACTCACTTCTTGAGGCAGCCAAGCATCAGTCCCCACAAAAACTCCTCGTGGCAAACTTTGTATCTCTACTAAGAACCGTATGTGTGTGGGCCGCTACCAGAGGTCCGACCTCCTGCCCCAACAACTAGAAGGATTTTGGCTTCTAAAAAAAAAAGGTGCTAGTAAGGGCATCCACTCGTGTGGCCATACATGCAGCACTTTCAGCTCTATAAATACAGAAGGCTCCCAGCCGGTACGGGTTACACCATACAACTGATCAAATAAATTTGATCAAATGGGTTTATGGGGAGCCATAGTGTTGGCATGAACTAATCAACACATGTTATCCATAGTTTTCACCATGAATACAGTTGTTTATAGTGGTTCAGAAGAGGTGGGTTTTCCTCGCTACCACTTGGGTCATTCTCTCGTCACTAGTAGTCCTAATGACCACATGGGGAGACAGGCCCTCTAAAGATTAAACAAAAAGAGCTGATTTCTCAAGACACAAAAGACACTAGTTCAATTTTAGTGCACCAATTGAAGTGTTTGATAATCTATGAAAATAAGGCACACAATAAAAATCAAAAACCGTTGCCAATGTCCTACAACAAAGATCTATTAGTAGTTTGGATTGTTTCAAATGATCACCCCTTCCTGCAAGTACACAAGTTAGGTAAATTTTAGATCCAAAAGACTTTGTGAAATAGGGGCCTTCAACAAAATGATTTTGCTTTCAAGACAAGCTGCACCACTTTTGTTAGCTAGATCTAAAAATGTTAGCTCAATATAAACCAGATCGAAAAACCCAAATGACGAAAAATCGAATCAAAGAAACCCAAAATGTAACAACTTCACACAGACACGGTTATCAAAGACACACACGCTTTATAACTTCACACACGTGATTCTGAAACACAAACACTGCTTCTGGACATAGACATGCCTAAAGACTTCATAGACGCGACTAGGGAACACAGACGCGTTTCTTAGAATCTGCAAAAAAAAAAAAAAATACTATCGAGGGCGCAAACGCGATTCCAGATGTCATAGATGCGGCAGAAAACCAAAAATGCGATCCGAAAGCACGCAGACGTGAAAAATATCAAAAGTTTGTCGAAAATGTCAAATCTGCAACTTCAAAACACAAAATCTGCAACCAAAGATGTTAAATTTAAAAGGGACAAGAGTCCCACCGGGTGTGCCAAAATGTATACGGTGAAAATGAATACAACAATATTGAAAGACTAAATGAATTCAACCACAAAACCCTAGCCTAACAACAACAAAGATCCACCATAACATATGAAGATTACCTAAGACAATGCAAATCAAATGAAATCACAAAGATTATACCATCACATGTCCAATAGGGTTTGGATCTTCATTCTTCCTATCTCCATTGATCTTGCTTGATATATTTGCCCTCAGATTTTATGTGTGCACAAGATCTCAACAAAGAACGAAAATGTGGTTGCAAGTAGGATCGCATATGAAAGTGCAAAGGCGTAGTGAAGTCAATTGATCAAGTAGTTAGTTAGGGTCGATAATGAAGGAAGCATCTCCTTATATAGAAGACACTATATGAAAAGGAGGGATAAGATTGAGAGGTGTAAAAGATAAATGGTCGGATATGATTAGAGGGTAGGTAAAAGAAATAATAAAATAATGAGAGGGTAGGTAGTGTATGAATTAAGAGATGAATGACATGTGTCATAAGTGGAAAAGGTTAATGAATTAATTAAATAAATAAAGATTTATTTAATTAATAGAAGAAGTGGGATCAATTAAATAAATAAGATATTTATTTAATTTAGCAAAAGGATAAATTTAAATAAATAAATGTATTTATTTAAATGAGAAATAAGGCTAGAAGAGGATAAATGAATTAACTAAATAAATAAAGATTTATTTAATTAATAGTAGAATTAGGCTAAAGTAATTAAATAAATAAAATATTTATTTAATTAGACATGAAAATTTTAGGTGTCTATAGATCACAATATTAAATGATGATCGATTTGCTCCAT
The DNA here is from genome assembly GCF_030272615.1 of Cryptomeria japonica. Lineage (NCBI taxonomy): Eukaryota > Viridiplantae > Streptophyta > Pinopsida > Cupressales > Cupressaceae > Cryptomeria > Cryptomeria japonica. The sequence goes on from NC_081414.1 coordinate 765,863,009, forward strand.
AATCATCCATATGATAATCCGATTATACATTGCATTGATTATGTTTGTATATCAATTATCAAGAGTGATGATTAATAGTTGTTTATTAAGTAATAGTATCAGTCTCACTAATTATACCAATTACTAATTGTTTGGTCAAACATTGTGTATTTTTATCATTGGTTATCAATGGTTGTTCCTCCACATAGGAGTCATGAGTCTATGTGGAATCATGTCAATTCCATGTAGAGCCATGACTCTATGTGGAGCACCGAGAGTATATTTATCTCGACCTTATTCCATTCGATGATTGATAGACAAAGTGCTTGTTATAACAATAGCGGTAGATATCTTTTGTGCATACAACAATCGATAACTTTGTGCATACAACAATCAATAACTTTGTGCATACATTAGTCGATAAATTTGTGCATACACCAGTCGATAACATTGTGTATATAGCAGTCCAAATCATTGTGCATACAACAAAGATTTGCTATCTAATACATTGTGATATTATACAAAATATTGGGTGATCTTCAGTTACATTAATAATATAATATGAACTATGTAATCAGCTTTAAAAGAAATTTGTATTCATACTTACTATTGTACATAATTCTATACTACATTATAATTAAAATTACCTATATATAAAATCCAATCCACTTTAACATGTACAACTTTCACTTTTTTTCCTCTCCATTACATTGCAATCATAACCGTACTCCTCTATAGGGTGTGATAATTTTTGGGCATGTAACCTTAGTAAATCTTTGTTATGCATAATTTAAGGATGTTTAATTATTAAAATCGACATTATCTGTGTTTTTTAATGTATTGGCGTGGGAAGGGGTCTCACATTTTTTATTATTGGACAAAATATTAGAAAATATGAATAGCAAGATTATACCATTCAATGTTTCTTACATCATCTTTATCGACAATAATTTTTTATATTATTTCAATGTGCAACTTGAGTTGATCTACTGGTGGAGAAATTGTGCTCTTGAAAAAAAGGTCACAAGTTCAAATCCCACAAGTGGTAAGGTATGTAGTAATAGAACATTATACTTTACATTAAAATCATTTGTAAATTCAAAAATTAGGTTTTATGGGATTCAATAATAATAATGGATATAAGAGCTTTGTTATGAAAGCAATGTTTTACCTAGCTAAGTAGTAAACAAATGAGTGGTAATATTTAAATTTTTTTTAAATTCATAAACAAGAATGTCAAAATCTCAGATAATAATGGGAAATTATAAAATAATTATAGTTGTAGGAAAAGATTCTATTATGATCTGCACCAAGTAAGGTGAGAAAAATAAGACAAGAAATGTTTATTTTTCTCCTGCGATAAAGTATAACCTATTGAGTGTTGGATAGCTAGTCCAATGATGTTAAAAAGTGTTAGAGAAATATGAGTATATAATATTTGACAAGAATGGGAGTGATAATGTGGTAGTAGTCTAGATGACAAGGAAACATATATTTCCTCTTTAGATATAAATTATTTTATAATTCTAGTTTAGAGTTACTCCTCCCAAGTATGAAAAATATGCAACAGTAAGACAACAAATAATTTTCAAGATAGTCATTTAAGAACCGCCTAGGATAATAAATCTAAGGTATGCACATTTGAGTTATTCTAGATAGTCTTATATCCAAGAAGGATATAGTTAGGGGATGGCAAAACATATGTTGAATCTGAGAGACTCCCAAATGAATATTTGGGAGGAAGTTGTTGCAATACTAGTGCATTTGATAAGTAGATCTATTACAAAGACTGTACATGATAAGGTTCCAAAAGAGGCATGGATAAAATATAAATGGAATGTAGAGCACCTTTTAGAGTGTTTGTGTATGGAATATGCATTTGTGCCAATACAAAAGAGACAAAAGTTGGATGGCAAAGGAGAAAAATACATCTTTATATGTACTACAATGAAGATTCTAAAATGTTGCCATGGTTTTTAACCTCATTGCCAAAACCATCATTTTAGGTCATTTAGAAAGTCAAACCAATGATTGGAAGCCTAAGAGTCTTTGAGGAATACCTTTGTTCCTTAAAACTCCTTTGTAGCTTTCCACACTTGGCCATTTTATGTTTTATTGGGTTTTTACCTTAGTTCTAAAATTATTGTCAGACTTTGATGGAGTTCTCGCAACCCATAGGAATCCTAACCTGATTAAAGTCTAAGCATGTTCCTTTTGATTTTGAAGATAAAGAATTTTCCAGACCACACTCAAGGTTTCAAAATTAATGTAAGAGATTAATGGTTTTTTATAACCCATCCCAAGCCCAACAAATCATTTTATCTTTTAAAAGTTTCTATGTCTCATGAAGTCTATTCTTTAAAATGGTAGTGGTAAATCAAGTTGCCACAACCTTGTCAAAGACCATTGGGGTTTTCAAAACTTCATGTTCTTCCAAAATTTTTCTTCTTTTCCTTTGATGATAAAGCTTCCAAGTTAAAAAGGGAAGAATGGAAGAAAAAGAAAGTCCTTTCTTTTTACAGTGGTGGGAATGAGACAAGATTTGACAACCTTGTTGGAGGCCACTAAGGCTCTCACAACCTAGTCTTTCTCCAAAACCTCTCTTCATTACAAATATTTTAAAGTGAAAAGAAGAAATGAGAAAGGAAGGAAAGAAAGGTAAAATTTATGAAAGCGGGAAGATAAGAGGTTGTGACAACCTCATGAACTACTAACAAGAATCCCACAACCTTGCTTATAGTTGACATCTAATCCAAATCCAATTTTTAAAGTTTCAAAAGATATAAAAATGAAAAAGAGAATAAAAAAGAGAAAAATAATATGGTTTTGAAGCCTTCATTAGTTCCTGATGGGGTTTCCAAAAAACGATTATTGCCTGATGCCCTTTCAAAAGGCAAAATTGAATTTGGTGCTAACTCATCCTACATAAATGGTGTCATAGATGAAGTTTCTATAATTAATGTAGAAACATAAAGATAATTATATTCCCTAATTGTCTCATTTGGAAAGTAACTGAGAGTGATAAATGAAGATTTGTAGAGCTTAGAAACATGGTTTAAATAGGAAATTGAGTGCAAATATGAATGAATATTCTTGTACATAGTGTGAGTAAGATGTAAGTATCAATTCTTAATTGTCAAAAGTTTAGTTATGCATTGGTATAAGTACTTATATCCCAAAATCATCTACATAAATCTGGCCAAAACAAGAGGAAACTTTGTCAAAATTTTCTCAAAATTCAAAACTATTATTGTTTATGCACACCTACAAAGATAAAGTAGAAGTGTTATGAGCATCTTTCAAGATTATATAATACCCTACATCAAATTAGAGACACATGACTGCATATAAAACTTGATAAATTCTTGGAAAGGGTTAATTTCCCAAATAGTTATGCAATCATGTCAAGAGTAGCTGAAAGAAGGTTGCTCAAGGTTGTTGCATTCCTAATCATGGTGAAATTTACATATTGGGTTCTTGAATACATAAACTTGTACAACCTAGATCCCATGGTGTAGTACCAGAAATTGTAACCCTATATAATCTACACTAATTTTTATGCCCCTACCTTTGTGTGAACCGTTTTAGCTCTCATCCAAGCTTATTTCCAACTTTCATCTAAAAAATGATGTCATATGTTCACATAGTGTTTCAAACCTCTTCCTTGGTCTATGTGCACACCATGTCTACCCCATTCACTTGGTTTTGGGTGAACAATGACTCTTAGGGTGCCATTATCCTAGGAGAGTGGCACCTAGGGTGTCATTATCCTAGAAAAGTGCTACCTAGGGTGCCATTATCCTAGGACAGTGGCACCCAGAGCACCCTTGTCCTACCAAACTAGGCCCAATTTTGAATGGGTTGGTCAATGTTTCCCACTTGTTGGTTTTGATGTATCAATTTGACCATTGGAGGTCAGCCTAATTGGGGAAATACCTTGGGAACCATATATAAGAGAATTATTCTAATTCATTTTCACATCCACTTACATCCAGAGTTCATAAGTCATCGAGCAGGAATTGGTACACCAAAATATTTTAAAATGGGTTCAATTTGGGTGTACTATGGTGCCTAGTGCTCTATTCCACCCCGAAAGGGGGTGAAAAAAAGGTAGGACCAATATACGTAGATTCAAAAGAGAGACCTTGATCACCATATTATCATATGACATCAGTTTTGTAGTGTCATGATGATTAAACGATAGGGCTTTCACCAAATTAAGGTAAAACCCGCTAATTTTAGGCCTAAGTACCATTACATTAAAAAGAGGGGTAAACCCAATAGATCTAGCCACAAATCACCAAGGATAAGGATAAGAATCCTTATTAGGTTTACTGCACTTGAATTGATTTCTCTCTTTTAAGTTGAATTGCAAAAATGTTGAAATTAGGGTAAATATGTTGGAATTGAATTAAAAACACATTAATAGTTAGCTACAGTCATCGGATCGAGACACAAACAGGGATATGAGGAATGTAAGTATATGTGGATATATTCCCAAAAGGATCCCTTGAAATATCGGGATTGGTATGCCCATTGCACTGGTCCTCCACACTTTTCTTTGTCCAAAAGGGAATCTGTTCGTCACCATAAATAAAGTAAATTATGAAGATCGTTGTTTCATACTTGTTCCTACGCACACTAGAGAAGGGAAATAGGTTGGGAATAGGGGTTTTTCTAAGTAAAACCCCAGATTAGGAATTAACCTCTTCATGACATATTGCAAATACTAAAATAAACAATGGAAAGATATACCTCAAATCTGTAATGACTGGTAATGATACTTTTCTTCTTGAATGTAATCACATATATTGTATGAAATGACATTAACATGACAAAACTCTAATCACACACACACATGTTTGCATATGAATGATGCAATTTTTCTCCTAGTGGTTGAATGAAGAGTATGCATCCTTGAAGATCTCTGAAAATGCTTGATGAACACTTTATAGACGTTTTAGGTCGAATGTAGATGAATACTTACGATGCTTGGGTAAAATTAAGTTGATCAAATGTCCTTATATATGAGGTTCTAGGTCAATTTACTAATTAGGCTGACCTCCAATGGTCATATAGAGAAACCAATTTCATTTTCCACTGGAGAAATAGGTCTCATACCTCTCTTGAAAGTTGGACCCCATTGAGCGGGACCAGGGCATTAGACACTCTATTCCTCCTTAACCAAGGGCAAAACTTTAGGCCCAAAGAGGACGATAACCCTAGAGAGTCATTTGGTAGGTGTATATGGCATCAAAATTACAATTAAGGCACCAAATGGACCCAGATAGGAGATGAGGCGGAGATGCGCTAAAGTAGGGACATAAACATGAGGTGTAAATTGGCTCGGTGATGATTTACAATGCTACAAGTGCAAAGAAAGAAAGAGGCTTGGAAAAGAGCTAGGAGGAGATACATTAAGGTGAGAGCCCAAGAAGGAGTGTGAAGTTGTAAGGGGTTATAGTTTACGACACTGTACCATATATCTAGATGATAATGTATGTCATGTTACATTGAATCACAAGTATTTCCAACTGCAATACTAAATGAAGGAGACTAAATATTAAAAATGTGTCTGAAACTTAGTAGATGAAATAAATCCAAGCTTCAAATGACCATAATGATTTTCCTCATAGTTTTTCACATTAAGTACATGCCTAAGATTGTACATTACTATTTTTTGTTATAATATAGTGTGCTTTGATAGCCATGATAAAATATTTAACTTTAGTTACACAATAGACCAATCAAGAGACTTAATTTAGTAAAAGCCTAATGTTACCCCCAAAATTGCACAATCATGAATCCCCTCTTGTGATATATGATCTTGAAAGATTATGCTTAGTGCAATTATAGGTGCAATTTGAAAGAATAGGAAATTAGACTTGATCTTAGCACATGCAAATGTAAAATTTGGATACAAAATTAAAGTAGAAATTTTAGGCAAAATGAGACCAATCTAATCAAACCACTAAGTACAAAAAAATTACACAATTTTAGAAAAGTCACTCCAAAAAATGTTTCAATGGGAGGAAGAATAGATCCCTAAAAAATATCAAAATGAAAACTGTTCAGAAACATCTATCAGAAACTATAATTTATAAAAATCAAGTACCAAAAAATTTAATTAAACCATCATTAAGAGCATAGACTTTTGATCCAAATGAAAGAAATTTCTTTCAAAAAGGAAGTTGGATGATTGAGTTATAAACCTTCAAATTCTAATTGCCAAAACAAAAACTACATTGGAGAATCGACTTGTTGATGTCACACTAACATTAGCATAGTAAGTTGATGAAATATTCTTTTTTTTCTTGGAATATTCTATTGAAATAATTTGTTTGAAATATTTCATCATTAAAATTTATTTTATGGTAGAATCAATGAATATTCACATGGTATATTCCTTCTAATATTTGAATCTTTGCTAAATTTTATGGTGATCTTCTTATTGATATATACTATAAAATTAATAAAATATTATTTTCATAATTTTATGCATCAACCACCATTAGTGGGGCACACACCAATTGGAAAGAGGGGTGGGGCCAGTGCTAGTAAAATAGGTCATGTGGCACAATGAGGTTTGTTTACAACTAGTTTACAAACTCTACCAAAAGCATAGGGTACTAATACTACCCTATCACAATTTTAATTTTTTTTTGTAAACTAGAAAAATTAAATAAAAAAATTGTTATAAAATAATACATGTACTACTTTGGATTATCTATGCACTACTTATGCTAGTGATCATATGGTCATATGTACAATTGAAAGGCATTAATAGTGGGAGGCCAAAAAAATTCCGAGGGTTTGAGGCAAAGTTCTCCAACTTCATTGATTTAACTATCACTTGTAGAGTTATTTAAGCTTTTAGATGAGATGGAAGGGTGTATTTTGACCTGGAGTATTCTATATTACAACTATATTTTGATTTTGGAAACTATCTCCCAATTTCAAACCCTTGTAGATATGATTTCATATGTGTAAAGTGAATGAAACAAAAAGAAAAACCAACTATCTTGGACACTTTAAACTTAATGGTGAGCTCAGATTTGCACCAACAACTTTCAAAATGAATGCACAATATGAAGCCACAAAGAGTAAACCCCTATGAATATGATATTTCTATCAAGTGTTTTTTATTCTCTAGATCATCAGTTAATGCAAAAGAAGAGCATACTCAACTTTTGAGAGATCCACCAAAATTTTCTACTTAGATATCTTGATTAAGACTAATAAGAAGAAATGCCACAAGCTCTAATGCCATGTGTGAGCTAGTATAGAATGTTTTACATCATGCAGGATTTGGTTGATGATTGTAGCCACCCAAGAACTAGAAACTTTTATGAAAGCACAAGAGAATATAGTTATGAAAAAATAATACTATTTTATCAAATAATGCTAATAGTAGATTATTTACAATGAATTGATTGATTGAGATTACAATGGTAACCTTTTAGTTATATAGACAAAGGCGAGACATAAGATTGCATAAGATAATGACATGTATCTTAATCTTATGACTTAAGACATAAAGAAATAAATATCTTATATGTACCTAAAATAAATTGAAGTAGCTAATGTAAATTAAGTAAACGAACTAAATAAAAAATCCTTTTACACTAACACTCCTCCCCTCTTTAAATATAATATCTATTTAAATGCAGCTCTTTTTACTCAATTCTTTTAATTTTTATCATACTTTGGTCACTATAAAAGAAAGCATTGATTAGAGTTGGTAAAGGTGATGTAAGAAACACTCAGTAGTAGGGGCTCGATATTTGTATAGTCCTGTTTTCTATCCCATAATGAAAATGGGAGACCCCTTCCCTATATCCAATGCATTAAAAAACACTGATAATGCTGATTTTAATATTTAAACATCCTTACATTATGGATAACAAAGATTTATTAGGGTTACATACCCAGAAATTATCATCACACTACAAAGGATTACGGTGGGCGGACATAATAATTTTTATAGTCACAATGTAATGGAGAGAGAAAAGAGAGAAGGTTTTAGAGAGACAGGTTAACAGGTTGGGGAACATTGCAGTTGCTGTTCCTCTTCGCCAGAATTCTCATCGACTAACTTATTGGAACGATTGCATTATGGGAAGCTTCATCAACGTTCCCTTGGTTTGCAATATCAACGTCCCCTTCTATTGCATCATGGGAAGCGTCATCAAGTTTACGGATAATGCTGAGAATCCCGCAATGTTCTGCTTTCTCCCATAAAGCTTCAACAATATCATCAAGTCCGGGAGGTACACCGCACAAGCGATGGAATCTAGCTCGCCCCACTGCAAACATTGCCGATTGATGGATAAATGCTACAGTGCCGCAGAGAGTAATTAATAGAAGATTTCCCAAAATCACCCAAGCCAGAATCGTTTCTCTACGTGCCAATGTCGTGTACACTGTAGCCATAAAACCACAAGAGTTGAATCCAAAGCTGAGACAGGTCACGATCAGAAATAAGTAGAGAATTAAATATTTTAATATTTAATTAATTTTTGTTTTCATATAAATGTAATAACCTTTTAATACTGGATTGTCTTTTGATTTTCGATGTAGACATAAATGTGGTGGCTGTTCAGCTTCTTTAAAAGCTTATAAATAAGTCCAATTCGAATCCAATTGAAACGAGTTGGAGAGTTATGGAGTTACAAAGTTATAGGCATACGCTCCTTCACAAGATTGCCTAAATTGTACAGGCTCAGGCAAACAACTCTCTTTTACAGAGTTTGGCCAAATGGGATAAATTCAAGGACACACAACTCTCTTTCACAGAGTTTGTCAAAAATTGTATGGTTCTTACAAATTTTCAATAAAATGATATTTTATATGATTTGCTATGTATTTACAATACCAAAAATTCTACTTTGAGTATTGTCCTCTGAATTGACAAAATAATTGAGATCAGGTCAATAGACTGCTGATGGTCATGAACAACATCTTGTCCTCTGTGGTAAATTCTGAAGTCATCTGCCACATTATACAAACGAAGAGACATAGAAAGAAAGCTATGCAGTCGAAAATAATAAAGAGCTTAAACATAGCGAATTTTATGAGAACAGGGCTCCCTAGAAACTTCCCATCATCAACATCGTCGTGGAAACCACCTGGAACCGTGAACACGTAAAACTCATGGTGGCCAACAATGCCGCCACCACAAGTTCTGAATTGCGTCTTTCATCGAAGGACTTGTTAACCATTTCCCTGGCTCTCTTGTGCTTTTCTTCGCTCACCTCTGGCGCACGGTACATGAATGGCTTGGGATTGGTTTTATAATCTGTGAGCTTTTTTATAATCCTGAAAGATTCGTGGTAATCTGTGACTTCTCTTGCTACATCCATTGGTGTTTTGCCCTCACTATTGAGGGCATGCTTGTTCACTCCAGGCACCTTCAGTAGCATATCCACAATCTTCGCCCAGCAACAATCAAAGCAAAAAGGAAAATTTAGGATAAAAACCACACCTAAATTAATTTTTTAATTATAATTAAAAAGTGTAATTGGGTCAGTTGTTATCTACATGTCATGTATAACTTGAAAGCTTGTCCTTCTCGGAACTGAATAAAGGAAATACCAGCACTGACTCACTCTCGATCTACTTTACAAAGAAACTTATTGCCCATCTACTCATTAAAATTTAATCAGTTATTTTTACCTACGTTTTTCAATATTAAATATTCTATTATGAAATCGCCTGGTTTAATATTAAGGGAAGAGCACCGGTAGCATTCATAGCTAACTTGATTCTAAACGGTTATTGGTACAAAACAAAATTATTAATGATGTTTACACTATAACGACTATTGAAAGGTCACTATGACAATAAGATGGTGGTTATTAGAACTATGACGGCTATTGATACTCTTCCCCTAGCTTGTACCAAAACAAAATTATTAATGATGTTTACACTATAACGACTATTGAAAGGTCACTATGACAATAAGATGGTGGTTATTAGAACTATGACGGCTATTGATACTCTTCCCCTAGCTTTCTAATTTAAAACGCAAAACAAAGAACTTACGGGTTCATTTTTGTTCCTTGCTGCAATGTGTAAAGGCGTGTCTCCTTGAACAATCGGCTGGATGTTAGGCTGGTCCTTGGGCTCCGACAACTCTACCCTTTTAAAAAAGAAATAAACAGCAACTTTCATGTTTGTATCAGGATTACCTTCATTAGTAGGTCGCTTTGTCCAAGGGACATCAGCACATTGGTTGATAAGCTCTTTGAGAATTCCACTGTTTGAGATAACTGCACTTTTTTAACTAAAAATTCAACAATTTTGACTCGATTCAGCTTGACAGCACGATGCAGAACTTTTTTATCTATGGATACCTTTTTCACGGCCAACGGGTCATGATCTATTAAATTCTTTAAAACATCCAGGAATCCAAACTTCACTGCTACACATAGCGGAGTTTCTCCCTTATTATTTGCCAAGCTTAAGTCAGCCTTACCGTCTAACAACAGTGTCACTAGATCCACGCGATATTTCCAGACAGCTAATTGCAAAGCCGTGTCGCCTTGATTGTCCTTTTCGTTGATAAATTCTGGCTTTTCAAATGTTTTTACCAACTCTAAATTCATGAATCAAATAGTTTAGAGTGGAAAACAACTAACGAATAGATTTATTCAAAAATAAAAGTGTGAAAAGAGAATAACCTCGGTCAGCTAATTTTTTCGGATCGAAAACTCTGAGTTTCAGCAGCATTTTGGCATGGGTTATATCGCCACTTTCACAAGCTTCAAAGTAGGCCATTTCAATAGATGCATTCTCCATATTGAAAAGCCTTTCGTCACGTTACCTTAGCCACTGGGTGATTGCATGCACAAGAGATTAGAGCTACCTTAGCCACTGGGCGTGCTGTTTTCCTTTGCCTCTCCTCGATTAATTTTAAAGGTGCTTTCATTAACAACCCAAAACGGTGGCATTAAAATTCATATTGAATGATTTGACCAGGTATATGGTTTAGCTTGTTTACACGCCTGCAACTATTGTAAATGAGTCCCCAACTAACGTATATTCTGGTACTGTCACACCATTGTTGGTTAGATACATGTCTCTGAGTTTTAATTAATTGAAACATGTTAGCAGCTATAGGGCTCTCGTCATTTATGTTAATTCATCTTCAATGGAATGCTGCAGCTCTCCAACCGATGGAGAATGAGTAGCTCAGGGTGCATCGACCATGGGCTACTCGTGGTATAACTGATTTTGACATAAAACAATCACATTGGTGAATGTCTTATTAGAAATTTTTTTGGACCCCACATATTAAGACACTAGCAATCAAACCCTAATGTCATACATTAATAACTATATATGATATGTAACCTATATCATAGGTTTTTTTATGTAAGAATATATCTTACCAAGAATATTTTTAAATGAGCGCTCTCTATATCTATATTCTTACCAATATAAGATATAAAATATGCACTTCTTTCAAGATGGAAATGGAAAGAATGTTTAAGATAGTTTTAATAATTAAAAATTATCGACATCAATCATTATATCTAATAAATATCTAGCTACATCATTAAATGTTGTCTCTTGTTTTTATGTCGTTAGAGTTTAATAATTGTTTAGCAACTTTTATCATATTAATCATGGTTGGGATAAGGTCTTTTGAATAGAGTAACAAAATTTATAAGATTCTTAAAATTATAAATTTGTTTGATCAATATTTCACATGTTTGTAAAAAATATATTAAATTTACCAAACCTTTATTAATTATATATGTATATTTAAAAGCTTGACAAATTAAAAAACATTAAACATAACATATTATTATTACAATGTTCTAAAGTTAAATTAATGACAAGAAATAAAAATTTATTAAAATTAATTTAATTTTTGAATCTAAAAAGACAAAAGAAAAATATGTTCACTAAATAAATTAGAATAATAAATACTTTATTTAAAAAAAGAAACATTTATTAAATCAAAACCTTCACCTTAACGTCAAGAAAACCTCAAATCCTTTTTTTTTCAATATATATTTCTTTTTTAACAATATATTTCACTTATTACATTTCAAAAATGGAGAGCAAGAGCAGTAAATGAGGGGTTAGGGTTTCAAAAGATGGAGATGTTGTAGGCGAAGATGACAACTCGGATGATGGAGGACTTGCTTTAGATCTTCATTGTGGAAGGGTTGCTATCATCTCTGCATCGCCTAGTGTGGAGGGTGAGGTTTTTCTGGTCTTCGTTGGTTGGGAGGCTCTTGGTTTGTGCCCCTATTCTTTTTGGGGGGTTTTGGTCTTTCTCTTTCTATTTCTTCTCTTTGGTGATTCTCCTTGGTAGATGGAAAATTTTTTGTCCTTTGGGTTCTAAGGTTCTTGCCTATATCGTGCTTTATTCTAGTTTGTGGTTGAGCAAGTTCTTTGTCATTTACCTCATTTTGGATTGTTTTCAGGTTACTCGGCTTGGTAGGTCTTCTATTTTCTCTATCTTCTTAGTTGGGAAGATGGGTATGTTGTCCCTTACTCGATCTTTTGCTAGGTGTGCATTTGACATCCCCTATTCCTTTCTGGGCTATGTCTTTGGTTGTGGATGGTGATTGGGGCTCTCATTTTCTATGTTGTGGTGTAGATTTCTTATTACAAGGTATTATCTTTGTTCCCCTACTCCTTGCTGATTTGGCAATATTTCTACTTCGAGATAGGGTCAATTTGTTTGTAGTTGGCTATCCCTTGTTTTTTGGTGCTTTGATATCGACATCACTAGTGCTATCTTTTGCCTTCACCTTATTGGTTTCTTTTATTGGTTAGGTCTGGAGGTATCTTGTGCATCGGGTCTCTTCTATGCAAAATTTATGGATTTGGGATCTAGGAAGGTCCTTTCTATTTTGACCTAAGGTGATATGATGGAGGGCACGAGCTTGGGCTTTTTTTGTCCCTTCCCTTATTCCCTTTTGATGGTTCATGTATGATGTCTTACGTGGCTCTATCTTGTGAAGAAGTAGCTAGCATCTCTACTTTTTTATAGTCAAAATATGGCCAACATGTCTTCTCACAACTTTAATTGGGGATTTTTTTATTTTTGGCTACTCATGTTCTTTTGTTTTCTAGTGTGTTTCCTGCTATTGAAGGCCCTATGAAGGTGGATTTAGCAGTAGTCTTTTTCCTTGTTGCTTCCATGGTTGGATTTAGGGATTCTTCTAAGTTCTTTGTTGTTGTTACTCATATTGAGGTGGTTTGCAACAACAAGGGCTTCTATTCTCTTTTATCCTTGCATGGTGGTCTTATTGAGGTCGACTCTATAAATTTCCTCTTTTAGGAAATTTGTTCAATTGATAGTGGGCTTAGATATGTGGACCTAGATGTTGTGTTTGCAGGGGATCCTTCTTAGATGTTTCTGGACTCCTTGTTGCCTCTTTCTATTTCTATGAACCTTGCCGTTCATAGTGGTTCTACTTGTAAAAGGTTTAAGAGATCCTTACAAAACCTCTTGGTCATTTTTTTCTAGTTCATTCTTTTAGTGCACTTCCTATAATGTAAAATATTTTAAAATTATAAGGTTTAGGGTTCCTTTCAAAACATGGTGTTCTTGTTTCCCTATCGTTGGCTTTGTTTCTTTCCAACCCAAGGCAATTCAAGTCATAGGTTTTAGGGTCCTATGAAACGCCTGCAAATTATGTTCAAGTTGACGTAATTGTCTCTCATTGAATTGCTTCTTTGGTCAAAATATTCTTGTCTTTAAAAAAGTGTCCTTTTTAATTTTTGGTCATTTCACTTCTTGTGAGATCCCTATCTTCCACCTGTTGGCTATTATGTAAGGGTTTTGGCCCTTTACTAGAATTATCAAATCATTCATTTCCTTTGCTTGTGGTATGCTTGGACCCTTTTCTTATCTTGTTGAATTTTTAGTGGAAGGGAAGCAGTGGAATTCTCCTAGAGCTTATCAACCAACCTATTGAAGGCTCTCACACAAAGCTTTCTGGTATTGGAGTCTCTTTCACAAAGCCAACTAATGATGAGGAAATTGTTAACAGCTCGCCAATTGTTGTTGGAGACCCGTCTTTACATATTGCAGCAAAGAACAAAAATGAGCCCATAAGTTTTTCATTTTTGGGGATTTATATTAGGAAGCTAATATTATAGAAGACTAGTTCATGATAGAATTTTTACTATTAGAAGATTTTTTTTTTCTTAATTCTTTTTTTATTTTTTTTATTTTAAAGAAGTTATTTATATGAAAATTATTATTCTAATCTTAATAGAAAAGAAAGGTGGAATTTAAGTTTAATTATACACCTTCTATTTAATCTGTTCTAACCTAATCTTCACTTTTTTCCTCCTTTAATTGGTTTCCTCTAGCTTATCTCCCTTCCTCCTCCTTTTCATTTCCTTTGCTTGTGGTATGCTTCCCCTTTGCTTATCTTGTAAGCCACAACTAATCATTAGTGAACCAAATCACTAAATAGGGTGGAGTAGTAAATGGGTGGTGCCAATTTTAATTTTTAGCTGATTCGTGAAATTTTTTATCGTAGTATCAAATTCTAATAAGTAGAGAAATGAAAGTAGTATTTTTGAGTGCTTGACATTCAACTCAAGAGGGTGTTGAAAAATAAGTCATACGTAAGTCAGAGATGAACTAGTCACCAAATAGGTTGGTAGTATAGTAGTAGAACATTTTAATCCTATGTTTGACTTCCAATTGATCTATGAAAAAGCTTAAATTTTTTTTTTAAGTATTATTAATAATCATTTGACCAAAGGTTGATTAGTCCTCATTTTGATTATCTTTGAAATAACAACCCATTTTTTTCTTTGTAAAAATGTTTGACCTTGTCAAAAACCTTTTTCTGTTTGGTTGTTGCTTATTTTTCTTGGTTCTGATTGTTGTTGGGTGTAGATAGTGGATTTTTTTGTAGAAGGTGCCTGAGCTGAACATACATGCCCTCAATAGTGAGGGAAAAATGCCGCTGGATGATCAGAAGCAAAGTTGAAATATTGAAAACAAAATATTTTCATATTTTTTTCTAGTCTTTCTATGTGTTAGTAATTGGTGTTTTTGAAGGCCTTCGGGGCATTTTCAGCCCTTGAAACTTTGGCCTGTCCTTTAGAACGTTGGCGTAGGAAATTTCTTTTAGACTTCGCCTCCAACTCTTGGAGACCTTTCCAACAAGTTAAACAGCTCATGATTTCGAGTCTGGAGTAGAAAGTTATGTCTAGTTGAAGTTAGGACAAAATTTAATATAGTTTTTTTAAAAATTTCGTAGTATTGGATTTATTATGTAAATAAACAAATATGGCTCTTGGGTTTTCATTCTCAAGGGGTTCTGGTGACCCTTGGAATCTCATGAACTGATATATGTTGGATTTTCAAATTGAATAGATTACTTTTTCGCTTGCTTCAATTCTGTGTTTACCTTGTTCATGTTCTCACCTTGTGTGCAAAGATTTTCTTTGAACACATTTGGGTTCATTTTGGTTTGTTGAATACCATTATTTCAGATAGGGACAACAACTTTCTTAGTAAGTTTTGTTCTACATTATGGGAAAAGATGGACACAAAATTAACAAAGTCTACTGCTTTCCATCCTCAAACAGATGGCCAAATAGAGGTAGTGATTCGAATGATCATTCACATCCTACGTATGTATCACTCAAAACATCCTCGCACATGGGATGAAAGTCTTCCATATGTTCAGCATAGCTACAATAGGGCAATTCACAGTTTGACTGGTCATAGCCCATTCAAGGTTTGTCTTGGTTATCAACCACTTGCACCCATGGATGTTGCCATACCACTTATTCAACCTGATCTGGTTCCACATATTGGTAAGGAGGAAGATAAGGCAACCCAGTTTATTGATAGAATTCATCATCTGCAACAACAAGTTCATGAAATCTTGGAACATAACAATAAGAAATATAAGGACAGACATGATTAGCACCATACTCCTCATATTTTGCAAGTTGGGGACAAGGTGTGGTTGCATATCCAGAAGGAACAATTGCAGGGTGCCAATAGGAAGCTTTGTCCTCTGCGTTATAGACCATACACAATCATCAAACAAGTTGGTGATAATGCTTTTGAGCTTAACTTACCCCCATTTCTGGGTCTTCATCTAGTCTTCAATGTGGAACTCTTGAAGCCATATTTTCCTCCACTATTAGATGTTGCGGAAACAATTTCCACTACTGAATTGAATCCAGATGCAGCTTCTCCATTCCAATATGATCAGATTGTGGACACCATGGTGAAAACACTCAAACAATAGTAGATCAATCTGTACAAAGCAGTTCGAGCAAGGCAGATTGCTCAACAAGGAAAGTGGTTTACCAGGGAGCAGCTCCAGCTCCGTTTTCCTCATCTCATTCAGAGTGTTGATGCAATGGGGCCCATTGCTTTTCAAGGGGGAAGTAATGATCAGAAGCAAAGTTGAAATATTGAAAAAAAATATTTTCATATTTTTTTCTAGTGTCTCTATGTGTCAGTAATTGGCATTTCTGAAGGCCTTCGGGGCATTTTCAGCCCTTGAAACTTTGGCCTTTCCCTTAGAACATTGTCGTAGGCAAGTTCTTTTAGGACTTCACCTCCAACTCTTGGAGACCTTTCCAACGAGTTAAATGGCTCACGATTTCGAGTCCAGGGTAGAAAGTTATGTCTAGTTAAAGTTAGGACAAAATTTCTTATAGTTTTTTTGAAAATTTCATAGTTTTGGATTTTATTATGTAAATAAACAAATATGACTCTTGGGTTTCGATTCTCAAGGGGTTTTGGTGACCCTTTGAATCTCATGAACTGATATATGTTGGATTTTCGAATTGAATAGATTACTTTTTGGCTTGCTTCAATTTTGTGTCAACCTTGTTCATGTAAACAAAGCCACAATACCACAGGTTCTCACCTAGGTGTTGTCATCCGAATTCATAATTCGAATCACTGGATGTTGCAAGAGAAGTCATAGAGTACCTCGAATCTTTCAGAATTATAAAAAGGCTCACAAATTATCCACACAATTTCACACCATTCATGTACTGTGCGCCAGAGGTGAAGCAAGAAAAGCTTAAGAGAGCCATGGAAAGGTAAACAAATCATTCGAAGAGAGACGGAATGCAGAACTGGTGGTGGTAACATTGTTGAAGCCATATGGGAACAAGCAGAACGTCGTAGGATTCTCAACATTATCCGTAAAATTGATGATGATGAGATAGAAGGGGATGCTGGTGAAGCTTCCAAGAAAGCAGGCGAAGATGAACATGAACATGGCTACAGCTACTCCTGCTCTTCATCCCCGTACCTCCGCAACGTTCCCCAATCTGTTTAGCTCTCACTCTACAACCTCAAAATGGCATGTAGGTGTAGGTTTGTATTTTACTAGCATATTATTGTACTGGTCTATATGGCTTTGTTTAGTTCATGGTATATCTATATAGTATTGTAGGTCTTATGGCGCTATTATATTTTCATGGTATTATGTATAATATTATTGTTTTATTGAAATATATAGATATATATATTTTGTATGTATTTGTGATTTAAATGATTTAAACATTTTTAAAGGTTTGAATGATAAGGTTTGAGGTTATTCATAATGAGAATTATCATCTAAATATGAGGAATACGAAATTTGAAATTGTTTTTATTATTAATAGTGATCAAAATATCTTTTATTTTCCATCGATTTATACATTTAAAGCTTCTAATATTTTGTACAAGACAAAGTACAAACCATTACGAACACGTGTACATTTTATGCCCTCTCCATATTTCTTAATTGAGGCAATAATATTTTTACATGGAATTTGGATGATGATACATGTATGCAATTGTCAAAAGAGTTTATTGATAATCATAAAAGAAGATATGTTTTTAAACTTAAAAAGTCATTACATGTAGATTAAAGTACTCACTAACGAAATAGTACATGAAGTTTGATTCTTTCATGGTAAGCCAAAATTTTACAAGAGTGTGTATGACCATTTTGTTAACTTCAAAAGTTTGAAAAAAATGTTTATTTATTGTTTTGGTGGTGTATGTTGACAATATGTTCATAGCAAACAAAATCACGGATGAGATCAAGTTACAAGATCAATTGGCGAGGACATTTCATAGAAAGGATCTAGAAGTAGAAAAATAAATTTTGAGGATGAAAATCTATAAAGATAAAAAATCTGGTAAGATTAGGTCATCACAATAGAAATATGTGAAGAAGATTTTTATAATATTCAATATGAATAATATTAAATTAATAAATATGTCTTTGGCACATTGCAATCAATCTTATGGTTCCCTACGTAGGTTTTCAACTATCCTTTGCTCTATATTCCTGTAAAAATGATCCGCATTTAATTTCCAACCGTGCTATTATTCTACAGCACGTGCAACGAATTATAAAGGATTACTCAGCTATATATTAATTTTCATGAAAAAATATGTATATAAACAATCAGTTATAAATGTGAATTCTTTGATGTCATATGTTTTCTTCCATGCTTGATCATTCACCGTTTCCAGATCTAAATACTTTTTAAACTAGGTTGTAATGTCCACTAGTGCATTACGTCTCTGTGTAAAGTAATTATCGATGCATCAGGCTTTGTATTTGTATTTTGATTTTGTTTGCAATCGTTTACTCAAACGCACGCACATTATCTTTTAAAATTCATAGTCTAGATCCATAGAAATGTATAAGTAGTTCTTTCACAATTGTTACTTGAATGCACTATCTATTCTAGGTGTGGTATAAATATGGATACAGCAGACAATGTTTTGTTCATTAGAGCATTTCAGAGTTTTACTTTGACGCAAGAGACTACGGATGCATCCCATTTTAAACTTTGTTCTCTACCCCAATTCATCTAGATGAATATATGACGCAGGGGCATAGCAGTCTCACAAGCATGCATTATGTCATTTTTTGGTTTTAGGTTGTTTGGGTGTTTTTAGTAAAATAAGGTCTTTTTAAGACCATTTTGGAAAGTTTTAAGTTCATTGGTCAAAAATTGTAAAAGTTGTCATGTTGCTCAAAAAATTTGTCAAGCAACTTTCCAAAAGTTGTCGAAAAATTGTTTTTGTTAACAAATTGGTTGATTGAATGGTCTGGAGAAGTTGTGGAATGATGAAACGTGTATAAATATGTCCTCCAACTCGAATTCCAAGGTTGGAGAGGGTTTGAATAGAAAAAGGCTTCTTTTGCACATTTTTTACCTTGAATTTCTGTATGTAATAGTCTACTTTTTCAATTGGTACAGCCTTTTACGGATTGGTACGGGCTTGAAACTTAAATAGATAAAAATATAATTTAATTTCAGATGTTTTTCATTCTTACCAGTCCTAAAGATAAGGTCGTTTGATTGATCTAATAAGCCAATCTTCTTAGGAGCCCTTTTCAGAAACTAGGGTTTCCAGTTTTTGAAAAAACTCCATAACTTTTATTTCCACCGTTGGATCTTGATGAAAACTTGAAAGAAAAGTCAATATCTAGTTTATATTCAATTTCACCAAAGGATTGGATTATTTATTTGTTTTGTGAAAGTTATTAATGGTTGTTCTTTGCATTTCACAGTGGAATAGTCTTAAAAACCTAGTTTCATGAGGGTTTGTTGAATCAATGTTTTATTTTGGATGTTCTCAAGTTAAAAATTGTTTGAATATAATCCTAACATGTTGTAGAAGATGTGTGATGCCTGCCTTTGGATGGATTGAAATAAGGTCAATAAAAAATGCTCTTTATGGATCTAAAGAGAAGTTTGTCATTTGAGCAATTTGAAAGTCTTACAAAAATGCATTATATTGGTATGATTTGAAGGTGTTTGTTGTCATTTTATCAAAATGCATTATAAAAGGGTTGAAAATTCCAAGACCTCATGCTTGTGTTTGGTGAATGCTCATCAAGTTCCCTGAGCAAATTCATTAAGAAGAACTAGTCATGGTCCTAGATTGAAACTATGCTTGTAATGGGTCAAGATTGGCTGTGAAAGTTTTTTTTTGTTCTCTACATCAAGATAGAATATGGTTTCGGAGAAATTAAATTTGGTTTTGTAATAGTTAAATCAAATCATGTGGGTTTTAATCTAATGCTAACTTCAATTTCATATCTCGTTTGTGGCAAGTCGGAACTTTGGATGAACTGGAATGAAGTTTTCTTTAATTAGAGAGTAGTTTCTCTACTTAGAGAAAATGCAAATTCACAAAATTATAAAAATTTGAGTCCCAATTAGTTGTTTTAGTCAATAGCCTGGTCTTTTCCAAACTAACAACAAACAAACTATTTTCTTCAAATGTGAAGGCAAACTGCTAACAAACAGCTGGAGAAATTTCTGAAACTGCTAACAAACAGCTGGAGAAATTTCTTATTGAATTAGCGATTTTCATGTGAATTTTAGAGGTACAGTTCCCTCTTATGATGTGATTTAGATTTCTGGATATGCTTTTAACCAAAAAATAAGAAAGGTAAAATAATATCTGTACATAGACATGACACAAATTCGATTATAGATTTAGAAACAATGAGGACAAAGACGAGTGACAAAAAGATCATCTACTCAACACCCACAATGGACAGATGAAGAAAAGATTAAATTATTTTTTTCAAATATATGAATAAAATAAAACTCATAGATTCTACAATTATATATGTATAATCTAATAGAAGAAGAAAATAACAAAGGAAAATTGCAAAAACTCAAAGGCAATCTATAGTCAAAGGAAATGCATATAAACACAAAGATTCAACATATATCTCCTCCTCTCCTTTGAAATAAAAAAAAATGGGTCAAAGACCATTCAGCCCTTGGTTATGTTTGAAACAGAAAAATATTATCACTCTCCCGTCTACAAAGTTGAAATATCCTCTCTGAACCAATCCTCTCTGAACCAACTGATTAGCAAACAATAACAACAAAAAGAAGAAAACACCAATATCTTTATTGAAGCTTAATTAAAAATTACATAGAGGCTGTATATATAAAGAATTTGCAGTCTAGAAGAATAAATAATAACTGCAGTTCTAAATATATTCCTAGCTTTGCATGGAAAGCCACTAAGGCTCTCAAACTAAAAAAAACAAACTACTCCCTAAATTAAGAATACAATAAGTGCATGCACAACATGCTTTATTTACTAACAACAAACTCATGCAAAAAGCAAAACTAAAAATAGTCCTAAGGATACATGCATGCTGGAGTACATGCTTTATTTGCATGAATAAACAAAAAAAAACTATTAACTAAAAATAGCTTATGCATGGTGATGAATGGATAGCTTCATGTCCAAACTGGAGTTGCATGGAACTGCATGCTAGAGAAGCATCACTTATCAACATACTTCCCCTTGATGCTGAGAGGGATGACAATCTTATCTCGTAGTGCTATAAACTGAGCTTTTGCAACCGCTTTGGTGAATATATCTGCTAGCTGATCCTGGGTGTTGATGTGCTTCAATTTGACATCCTTCTTTTGCACCAAATCTCGTATGAAGTGATATTTCAAATCAAAATGCTTAGTTCTGCTGTGATGAACCGGATTCTTAGCTAACTTGATGGCACTCACATTGTCACAATAAATTAATGTAGGCTGAATTTGTTTTTCTCCAATTTCTTCCAAAACTTTTCTGAGCCAAAGAGCTTGTGTACCTGCTGAGGTAATTGCAACATACTCCGCTTCTGTAGATGAGAGGGCAACAATACTTTTCTTTTTTGAGCTCCAGGTAATTAAACCAGAACCAAAAGAAAAATAATTTCCAGATGTAGATTTACGGTCATCCATACTACCTCCCCAATCTGAATCACTAAAACCTACTAGATTGAACTTTTCAAAAGGGTAGTAATGAATACCAAAACTTAAATTCCCTTTCACATACCTCAAAATCCTCTTGGCTGCCTTCATATGTATTTCAGATGGATTTGTCATATACCTTGAAACAAGTGAAACTGAATAGGCAATATCAGGCCTCGTGTGGATTAGAAACATCAAGCTCCCCACAATACTTCTGTAAGTTGTCTCATCAACTAAATCAGCACCATCATCTCTACATAACAAATCTCCATGAGCACTTGGAGTGGAGGTAGGGTTACAATCAGTCATATTAAATTTCTTCAGCATATCCTGTGCATACTTTGTTTGATAAATGAAAATATCATCTTTACTTTGATAAACCTCCATTCCTAGAAAATATTTCATTAGACCAAGATCTTTCATCTCAAATTCTTTCATCATAGCAGCTTTGAATTCATCTTTCATCTTAGAACTACTACCCATATACAAAAGATCATCAACATACAAACTTATGATGAGAATATAGGTACCTTCTTGTTTGTAGTAAAGGGTAGGATCACTCTTACTTCTCTGGAAGCCATTCTCCTGAAAATATCCATCAATCCTGGCATACCACGCTCTTGGTGCTTACTTGAGGCCATACAAAGCCTTCTTCAACTTGTAGACATAATTATCTTTTCCTTCCACTTCAAAACCTTGTGGCTGCTCCACATACACTTCCTCTTCTAAGTACCCATTCAAGAAGGCACTTTTCATGTCCATATGATGTATGCTCCACTTCTTCTGAGCTGCTAATGAAATCAACATTCTTATGGTCTCTTGTCTTGCTACTGGTGCAAATGTCTCTTCATAATCAATTCCATACTTTTGTGTGAAGCCTTTAGCAACTAATCTCGCTTTGTGTCTTTCAACACTCCCATCACTGTTAAATTTGGTCTTGTAGACCCGTTTGGTGCCAATCCTTTTTTTGTCATGTGGAAGTTTTGTTAACTCCCAAGTATCATTCTTGTGAATGGAATCCATCTCTTCTTCCATGGCTTTCACCCAAACCTCATTAGTACATGCATCTTCAAAACATGATGGTTCAAAATCAGCCTTGGCTAATAAAGCAAAATTCACTGTTTCACCTACTGGGTTTTCTTCATGTACTTGATTTCCACTCCTCTGTTAGATATCACTCAATCTCCTTACTTTCCTTGTAGAACTTGGAGAAGAAGCTGGACTTGAACTTGGTACTAAAGAACTTGATGAAGGGTTGCTTGGTGGAGTTAATCCACTAGATATAGAAACATTAGTTGGCTGCTCATGATCAATATCAGCAATTATATCATCATTCAAAATAGGTTTTGGCTTCTCAACATGGCCTTTTTTATGACCATAAACTCCCCCTTCATCAAAAATCACATCTCTTGAGACAATAAGCTTGTTAGTGAGGGGATTATACAATCTATAAGCCTTGCTTTTCTCACTATACCCAATAAAAATACATGACTCACTCTTTGCATCTAACTTCTATCTATTCTGATCCGGTACATGCACATAAGCCAAACAACCAAAAACTTTGAAATGATTAACATTAGGCCTTTTACCATACCAAGCTTCATAAGGAGTCATCTTTTCTAGTGTACTAGTGGGGCTACGGTTGAGGATGTACACCGCTGTAGCAACTCCATCTCCCCAATAAAAATTGCTCAATCCCTTGGTTTGTAACATGCACCTTGCCATTTCAACCACAGTACGATTCTTCCTTTCAGCTACTCCATTCTGTTGAGGTGTGTATGCAGTAGTAAGTTGCCTCTTGATGCCATTAAAATCACAATAATTTTGGAAAGCCTTTGAGCAAAATTCTCCTCCACGATCAGTCCTTAAACATTTGATCTTGCACCCTTTCTCATTTTCCACAAGGGCTTTAAACTTCTTGAATGTATCCAAGGCTTCATCTTTGGCCTTCAAAAAATATACCCAACAATTTCGTGAGTAATCATCAATAAAAGTGATGAAATATGATGACTTACCCAAACTCTTAGTCTACATAGGACCACATATATCTGAATGAACAAGCTGAAGTGGGTGATGAGCCCTCCATACATTTCCCTTTGGAAACTTTTCTCTTGCATGCTTTCCTTTAGCACAACCTTCACAAACCTCCTTGTGTTCCTCAACCTTGGGCAAACCAGAAACTAATGCATGTGAGGTTAGAAACTTCAAACTATGAAAATTTAAATGCCCATACCTGAGATGCCATAACCAACTTGAATCCTCATAAGCCATATTTGCCAAACTGTTGTTATGTTCACCAAACCTCAAAGGGAACATCCTATTTCTTGTCATAGGAACAACAGTGATCACCCTATTATCCTTATTCTTATCATAGATAGTATAGGTCTTATTCTCAAAGACTACTTTATAATTTTTCTCACATAGCTGCCCAACACTTAACAAATTGTGCTTCAATTGTGGAGTATAATAAATATCATGAATACTCTTTATACCTTATTTTGTTTGGACCTCCATAGCTCCTTTTGCAGCAACCTCTAATGATTTATCATCACCAAGCTGGATCTTGGATTTGAAACTTCCATCCTTTGTTGAGAACAACTTCTCATTCCCTGTCATATGGTTAGAGCATCCAGAATCTAGGTACCAAACATCTTTACTAGTATTTTCACCCTTGGCATAAGATAAAAATAAGTGATCGGGAGGATTGTCACTACTTTCTTGAGCATAGTTAGCACTTTTACCTTCTTTCAATCTGCATTCTCTTTCAAAGTGGCCATACCTATTACAATGGTAACATTGAACATTTCTCTTATCAAATCTACCTCTACCTCTTCCTCTGAAACCACCACTTCCTCTTGAGCCACTTCTTCCTCTACCTCTTGAAGAATTTTGGCTTTGCCCTTTACCTTGGTCTTGATTGATTTTGGCACTACTGCTGCTTGCATCTTCATTTTTTGTGATTAGCAATTTAGAGGAAAATGCTTTCTCTACACCTTCAAAAGAATCTTTCAATCTTTCTTCATGAGACATCAGGGATCCAACCAGTTGATCAAACTGTAGTTTTGTCAAATCCTTGCTTTCTTCTATGATTATTGCTACATGATTCCATCTGGGTGTCAAAGATCTCAACACCTTTTTTATCAAAACTTCATTGCTTACAATTTCTCCAAGTGTAGCCATTTTATTGACCACATCTTTGACTCTGACACAATAATCACTTATACTTTCAGCTTCTTGCATCTTCAAATTCTCAAACTCTCGCTTCAATGTCTAAAGCTTGACCACTTTAACTTGATCACTACCCTGGTAAGCTTCTTGTAGAGTCTTCCAGGCATCTTTGGTAGTTGTTTCTCCTGATATTCTTGGAAATAAGCTCTTATCAAGAGCTATCTAAATGTGAAACAAAGCTTGAGCATTCTTTTTCCTTGCTTCCTTTCTTGCTGTTCTTTCATTGGCTGTAATGGCATTCCAATCAGTTGGCTCTTCATAACCTGATTCAATAATCTCCCACAAATCTTTTCCAATCAAAAAGGTCAGCATCTTAATGCACCAATAATCATAATCATTCCCATCAAATTCTGGAACGGGCATATGGTTAGAATTCGACATGATTAACTTTGGTGAAATTCCAACAATAAAACTTTAACCCAAAACAATTTTACCTGCTCTGATACCACTTGTAGAATTTTAAACCTGACCTATCCTCTCTGAACCAACTGATTAGCAAACAATAACAACAAAAAGAAGAAAACACCAATATCTTTATTGAAGCTTAATTAAAAATTACATAGAGGCTGTATATATAAAGAATTTGCAGTCTAGAAGAATAAATAATAACTGCAGTTCTAAATATATTCCTAGCTTTGCATGGAAAGCCACTAAGGCTCTCAAACTAAAAAAAACAAACTACTCCCTAAATTAAGAATACAATAAGTGCATGCACAACATGCTTTATTTACTAAAAACAAACTCATGCAAAAAGCAAAACTAAAAATAGTCCTAAGGATTCATGCATGCTGGAGTACATTCTTTATTTGCATGAATAAACAAAAAAAACTATTAACTAAAAATATCTTATGCATGGTGATGAATGGATAGCTTCATGTCCAAACTGGAGTTGCATGGAACTGCATGCTAGAGCAGCATCACTTATCAACAATACTTGCGTTTGAGAGACCGTGACATTCTCCATTTTTCTATTCACATTTTTGAGAACTCCTCTGTATAAACATCTAAAGATGGAGGCGCCATTGGAGAAACTGCGGCAAAAGAGTCATCTGAAGTTTCTAGGATCTTTCTTGATGCTACCTAGGACTCACCTTGCCCTGCTTTACCAAATTTCACTTTACATTTATCAGCACTCAAATGATTAGAAATTGAAGCCATAAAAGAATTGGTTGTGCTTGAATTGGAAATAGATGACAACTACTAGCCTTTTGATATCGATTTCTCAAGAAGAGAATGCCTAGAGGCCAGACCGTTTGTGAAAAGAAGGGCCTCCCTCAAACTTTGGACTATCACCATCAGAACATATATATGTGCCAATAGACCCTTCCTCATAAGCTTCAAATTCAAGTCCTTGCCATTCCACACTATGCGTTCACGGTACCAGCGGCGCCTTTCATCCTCAGTTGTAGCTAATGCAATTATGAATGCAGAACGATCAAATTCTAGCATGAAACGTCTCTTAACATCCTCTTTTATAGGCTTGCAACCAAAACTATCTCTTCTAGAACTCAGGTAACTGAATTTTGTGTAAGTGTAGTAGTGATGTTGCTGCTTCTTCCAGTTTGATCTCATTAGGTGTTTTCATGTAATTGTGCCAATGATGTGCACCATTAGGACGAAGGTGATCTTGAAATCATCCAGTAGCCTTTCCATTGCCATGTGTTAAAAATTAATTTGGATTACCACGAGTTGCCTCGCTATATAGGCCAAAATATTTCTCATAACATGATCATAGTTCTTCTTAAAGATGGCTCCTTTATATCATCCCACTCAATGGCAATCTCATAATTTGGGTAGACCACCATATCACATCATCTGGAACTCAGAAGAAGAGGTATGAGACTGTAGGATATTCTCAAATATTCATTTGAGTAATTATTAGATTTGAAAGCGTATAGCTCATAGCAAAATAGGTGAAAATCTCTAGTTACGTTGGAATGTGAAGTGCAAATTGGATTCTCATCTTGCCGTGGTTGAGTCATCATGGATTCTCATCTAGCAGTGGTTGAGTCACCATGGCCTTCTTAGCTAGTGCACCACTAGGTGCTCGTGTTAGGCGACACACACTCGAATCTTTTGAGACTTACTATAAATAGAAAGTTTTGTTATGGAAATTATTATAAATAGTAATTTCGACATGTATTTTACATGTAGTTGTGTGAGTCATACTTACTATATTTAGTAAGTTGTCTTCAAGTAGGACTCTGCAACTCGATTGTTTTAGGCTGTTTGAAGTAATATTTTGATGTACAATTTTTGAATATTGTTCTCTATAATTCTTAAGAATCAATACGAAAGATAATTTACCTGTGATTTTTTACTGGAATATTTTTACCAGGTTTTTCCACATAGCTATTGTTCTTCTTTGCAATTTTCTACATTTATTATTTTTCTCTTAAATTAACCTATTAAACTGACAAAAATATATTGCCAATATGGATCACACATTTTTAACTTTCTTCACTGGACTTCCGTTTGTGGTTTCAGAACCCAGTTGCTATCCTGACAGAACCAAAATAGATGCCTTTGAAATCTCCATAATCGCACTGACCCATAAAAGGAAACATTTCAAGACCAAAGCGGTTCTAGAAAATATGTCTGGGTCCAATATTTGATTTAGAACTTAATTCAAATGCCAATAACTTTGGTTTCTCTCTTTTAAAATGGTTGTCGGGATTGGCAAATGGTTTTAGAACCAAAGAAGAACATCGATGCTCTTCTTATCTTGCGCACATAAAACATTACGTCGGGCTTTCCGAGAATCATCTAGATGCCACCAATGGGAATGATGTGTCAGACTTCTCAGTGGTTCTGAGAACCATGTTGGGTCCCAACGCTGTTCTAAGAACCACTTCAAAACTTGAAACTAATGACAAGCTTCTAAAGCCTTTTCAACAAATTCATTTTGTTCGACTGCGATTATTTCCCATCGCGAGATGACTTCCTTCAATACTTCTCTGGGATTTCTGTAAAGAAAATCCCATAGCAACATATAACTACTTTGAAGCACTAAAAATATTTTCTTTCTTTGCTCCATTAGACTTCATCATGTCTACATTTAGACTGTCCTCTGTCTTCTCACATCAATTTCACCAATGGTATGAATTGAAACTTAATTTCTTCCTTCCTGCATAATGCTTTCTAGTTAAATGTAAAACATATCACTTCTATAGAGTTTTCTATTGCGCACAGGTTTTCTAAGCAACTATTTGCCTAATGCTTCACAACTGAGCTTGATGACTCTTGTCCACTCCATCGCATTATTGCCTCTAATGACTATTTTAATGCCAAGGCCACATATTTTTTTTTAAAACGGGTTCTCTTGTAACTATTTTATGCTAAACATCTCAACTTTGTTTTTTTTTTACACAAGAGAATACTAATGGCGCTTGTCTACCTATAATGCAATTGGCAGACGAGTGTTGTTCAAGAACTAACTTCGAGCTCGAAAGAAATTAATTGAACCATGTAATTCACCAAAAATAGTTGCTTTGACTATAGCGGGCACCGATGTTAAATTTGGAACTAATTCATAATGTCGGGAGTGCTTTATTGCCATTGTTCTATGGGGAATGTCAGGCTCTGAAGTTAGTTTTAAAACTAAGTAGAACTTAACACAACATATTCGTTCCCTTTTCTCCATAACATGGCAAAAATTTGTTGGCCCCTTTTTTTTGGTAGTTAAGAGAATTGTTGTGGATGTGACTTATGGTTTCAAAACCAATGAGAAGAGTTGTTGCTTCAAAAGTTGACACATATAATGCATCTTCTCCTACCTTTAAGTTATGCATGTGAAATCTGAACTTTTACGTTGCCTCCAGAAATGATTTTTAGTAAACATTTCCATGGCAAGGTTATACAAGTCATTAGGAGAAATTAAGAGAAATTAGAAAACAAATGTAAAGATTAATCTGCTAAAAGGAATTATTTTTCATTGTACAGTTGCAGGGTCTTCAAGTATAAATTGGGCCAATTTTCAAGATGGGTCAACAAGTTGAAAAAAAGAAAAGAAAAGAAAAAATAGAATAATAGAATAACATTCAATAAAACATTAAAATATGTAGTAAAATCTTAACAATATGTAAGCAAAATATCTACGAACAATGTATTAATATTCTTATTGCTTAGAGGAGCTTGCAATCTTCACATAGCTACTGCTATTACAAATTCAGTTTGACTTTCACAGCTACAAAGATATATATAATATCTTCCATATAACAATCGTCCTTAAATTTAGAAAAGAAAAAAGGATTTTCTTTTAAAGAAATAATAATTTTTTATTTTATTTTTCTGAAGGAAAAATTAGTTAAAAAAACCAATAAGATGAGATAAGAGAAGACAAAGTCTACCTTAGCTTCTCTACCAATACTAGTTTCATAAACAGGTTTGCACAATTTTCTTATGTATAAATTTTCTAAAGAGCTACTACTCTACCTCTATGAATAGCTTATTTTACAAAGTGGTATTTGATCACAAAATATTTGGTCCTACTATGATAAGATGGATTTTTGACCAAATTGATGGTACTTTGACTATCATAGAATATATTCACCATGTCTTGTATTTTTTCAAACTCATTTAAAGAGCTCTTTGACTAATATCTTTGCATACATGTGCGATAGTCATACATTGTACCTTAATAGTGGATAAGGTAACCATTCCTCTAATAGTTGACATCCAATTAAAAGGCCATCCTAGAAATGTAAAGGCATGACTTGAATTAGATATCCTTTAGTTTAAATCACCTACAAAATATGAATAAACATAATCGGGAAAATAATCATTAGAATATTGTACACAGAAAATCATTGCAAAAATTATACAGAAGCAAAATTATTACAACAATTAAAAGTGATACAATAATCGCTTGTACTTCTAAGATAGTGAAGTACCCATTTCACTTTTCTCTAATGCTCTCTACATAGATTTTACATGTATCTAATAATAGCACCAAGTACATTTGAAATACCTAGTCTTATACATATCATTGTATACAATAAACTTTTAACTACACTAGCATACATTACATGAGACTTATAATCATTTTTCTTATTTTATTGTTAGGACAAAAGATTGAAGAAAGCTTAAAATAGGTAAGCCAAAGAGATGTTTAATAATTTAATATTATTCATATTGAATATTATGAAGATGTAGGTTGTAGACTACTTTTCTGAAAAAATTTATTGCGTGTCATATCACATTTACTGTAGGATTTTAGAGTTTATTATGGCTCTAGCCAACTTTATCCCAGTAATTGATGCTGGTGGTCGAGTTGTTACGATGGATACTCATGGCGTCCTAGAAAAAATGCCCTCACAAATTTGTTCTGAAAGTGTTTCACGAGGTATGCCCTCACCTGATGTTGTGCTTCCTATTCAAGATTTTGACAATGCCTGTGAGTGGCTTGAAAAATGCACTTTGATAGGATATTTTGTGGGTAGGATCCCTCCTAAAAGCATGCTACATGAAAGGGTTTCCAAAGCCTAGACTCCTCATGGGGTCTAGCTTGATGGCGTTCAAATCCTCACCAAGGATTTTTTTTGTTTCGCTTCTCGGACCCTTCGCATGTTGAGGATATCCTCTCTCATGGGCCATGGACTGTTTAGTCTTCCCTTCTAGTTTTCTAGCGTTGGTCTCGAGACTTTTCGGACTCAGATGAAAAACAGTTGAGAGTCCCGGTCTAGGTTGAGTTTCCTTTTCTTCCTTTGCCTCGTTGAACTTTTAGGCAAACTATTGCTCAATCTGTTGGCAAAGTTGTTTGTCTTGAACCAGACCATTTTTTCAATGCTCACCATTGAAAGAGGGTTTGCGTTGAGGTCGACCTTTCTCGTGACCTCAAAGAAACTGTTGATATTCAAGTGGGTGACAATACCTTCACCCAAAAGGTGCTTTATTTGAATCTTCCCAACACCTATTTTAGGTGTTAGTCAGCAGAGCACAAAATCAAGGATTGTCCTTTGGCTTTACCAAAGGAAAAATCCCCTATTAAGGAGATCGACTCTTGACCTATGGAGGGAGAAAAAAAGGATGAATGGACCATTGTAGTTCGCAAAGGCAAGAACTCTGCGGCTTCTACCCAAAAGCAACCCGTTTGTTCAAGTTCTCAGCTAACAGCGAAGACTCCTCCATAGGTATTGTCTACCCAGATGGTCTCTATGTCGTTCGCTTCAGTTTCAAACCTTGTCCAGAAGGGGAAGGATTCTTATAAGGGTGCCTCTCAACCCCTTTGGGTCCACACTCCTCAGGTTGTGTCTGCGATTTCTTCTCCGCAATCTCTATGCCACTCTTGCAGCCCTTCTGGGCATGCTGAGATTGTAGATGGTGGTTCCAAGAAGCGAAGAGTTATTTGTAGTGGGGACTCTCTTCCTAGTTTCAGTTCATATTTTTTGCGCAATAGCTTCTCCTCTCTTGGGGATGAGGATGATATGCAAGATTTTTCATGAATTACATCTCATGGAATGTTTGAGGTCTCACAGACCTCACCAAAAAGTACGTTATTAGAGATGTTCGTCAATGTGTTTCTATCCTTGATTTTCTCTGCCTCCAAGAAGTTAAAATTGCTATTTTCATGCTTACTACTGCATGTCATGTTATTTGGCCGGATAACCTAGTTTTCTTCCCAGCATGAGGTTGGTCGAGGTGGATTTGCTACTCTCATTTCCCCTTGTTGGATTTTTGCAGTTATTTCTCACAGTTCTAACCCCATGCAGTGAGTTGTATGGGTTTTGCTGTCAATCAACAATCATTTCATTGGGATAGTTAAAATTTATGCTCCCAATGATGTGGTTGAAAGATTGCACTTATGGCATTGGATTGAAGATGCTCTACCACCTACAACTTGGGTCATGTATGGAGATTTCAATATGGTTGAGGTGGCATCGGATAAGGATGAGATTTTGCCTTTTCGATGGATAGCTGGCAAGAGAGAAGCCTGGTACTATATGCATAATAAATTGGGTCTTTTCGATCCCACTACCAACCACCACCATCCAGATGGGTTCTGGCACACTTGGTCTAATTTCAAAGATGGCTCTGATAGAATTTTTAAAAGGCTTGATCATGCCATGATAACAACGCAATCTTTTTTTTCTTTTTTTGAAGATCAAGATTTTCCCATCTCTCCACTCATTGATGTGATGCAGTCCGATCACTTCCCTATAAAGTTTAGCATTGAATTGCAGCCAACTAGGACATGTCCTTCCAAGAAGCAGTTCTACCCCAACACATCTCTCTTGCATCATCAAGCCACGATGGCCCACATTCAAAGGGTTTGGAATTTGGAACCCAGGCCACATCATCACACTGATTAGATTGTGTAGTGGAATGATGTCGTCACCTACTCTATGAGGTTTCTATGCATTTATGGTAGATAGATTGCCATGTACTTCAGGCGCTTGTATGATATAATCACCAAAGATATCTATGCTGCCACAAAAGCTCTGGCTTTGAATCCTTTCGATTCTAACTTGTAACTTCAGTTAGCCCAGCTCTGCCACCAGAAACAAGTTGCAGATAATTACTCTGCCAGAGGAGCTCACATCAAAGCTAGATTGCATTGTCTTAAGGTGGGAGACAAAGCCTCCAAATAATATGTTTGAGAAGGGATGGAATGTGCGCAATACTCCTATTAGTTTGAAATCTTTCTTAAGATTGACTTCGCTAAGGTATATGATCACATTGAGTGGCCATTCAAAGCTCTTGGATTTGACCCCAGGTTCATTCAGTCTATCCAGATGTTATTCGGAGATGCCTCGGCCTGCATCACCATCAATGACCATCAATCTGAGGCTTTTGATCTTTTCAAATCCATTCTCCAGGGTTGTCCTTTGACTCTTGCCTTATACGTTCTTGAAGTGGACGGTTCTGTGTACTTGCTTGCCAATGCCATTTCTCAAAGCTCTTGGATTTGACCCTAGGTTCATTCAGTCTATCCAGATGTTATTTGGAGATGCCTCGGCCTACATCACCATCAATGACCATCAATCTGAGGCTTTTGGTGTTTTCAAATCCATTCTCCAGGGTTGTCCTTTGACTCTTGCCTTATACGTTCTTGAAGCGGAGGGTTCTGGGTACTTTCTTGCTAACCCAATTTCTGCTAATCGTGTCCATGGAATTTCCCTACCTAAGTCACCTTCTCAACTTGTCAATGGCCATTTTGTGGATGACTCCTTTCTCACTCTCATTGAGGAAGAGGAAAATGTTCAGGCTACTCTTCAATGTCTTGACACTTTTTGCTTAGCTTCCAGCTCTGCATTCAATGGCACAAGACACAATTTTACACATAGTCTTTCCTTCCCGCCCCACCTTGGATGCTTCAATATGGGTGGAAATGGCTTCATCACGACTAAACCTTTCACTTTCTCAGCATTCCTTTTTCCTTTCAAGCTTCACCTGTGGATCTTTGGAATATTGTTTTAGCTAGGATTGAGAAGAAATTATCCTACTAGATAACCAAGCCTCTCTCTCTAGCTAGAAAAATTCAAATTTGCTTGAAGGTTTTGGCTGCCACTCATGTCTACTACTTTTCATGTTGGGATCCTTCCAAGGCCTCTTACATGAACTTGGAAAGACTTTTGTGGGCTTTTCTTTCGGCCTTTGGTTCTGACCATCAAGATTTTCATAGAGTCACTTGGGAATATTGTTGCCTTCCCAAGGAGTCTAGAGGGCTTAGCCTTCTTTCTACCTAGAAGCAAGGTCTTTCTTTATATGCTAAATGGATAATTAAAGTCTTATTTGGCAACGAGGCTTAGAAAATACTTCTTCGACATTGTATTTCTTTTGGTTTTCCTGCCAATAGGCCAGCCTAGAAGGGGATTGGTTATCAAACCCTTCTCATTATGAAAGACCCAGTTAAGATCCAGGGTAGTTTTATTGTTAAAATTATCTAGCAAGCTTGGGAAGCTATTAAGCCTTGGCTTCGGTGGGCTAGTGATGGTTTTCATGATGGGATTTCCGTGAATCAACATAACCTCTGGTGGTTGCCTCTTTTTCATGTACAAGGGTTTCCGTTGGCTAAAATCTAGGGTGTTAGTGCTCTGTGCTTTCAAAAATGCGACATTCGAACACCTAAGGACTTGTTTTGTAGAGTTTCTATGAGTATTCGGTCATGGGATGACCTCCACGTCCAGTTTCCTCTATCTCGACAAGATTGACAGACATATGACCTCCTGGTGTCAGCTTTGCTCTCACACATGTTACATAAGCTTGGCATTCAGTTTGTCAGACCTTGGTGGAAGGATTGGAAGTACTATCCTTGGACTCCTCTCACCAGTTACAAACCCAAAATGGGTTATCTCTGGTTGGTGCCACACTTGAGTATGGTCAATATTTTTAACCAGGGGTGGCATTTGCAGTCTTCTCAGAAATCCTGGAGACTTAGGTTTCTTTTTGTTTGGTCTGCCACCACTGAACCCAAGATTGCACACTTTGCTTGGTGTGTTCTTTTTCAGGGGTTGCCTTTGGGTTCTAGACTTAAACATTTGGGGGTTCTTGACCCTCGGTGCCCTTATTGTGGGCACCTAGAAACATTTATGCATATTTTTTGGTTATGTAGAAGAGCTCAACAGTATTGGAGCTGGACCCATGATTTCTTTCGACCATTTCAACCTGAGCCCTTTTCTTGACATATGGCTCTTCTAGGTGATTCACCTAGAATCTCATTCAAGCTTTCGTAGATATGACATGCTTTCAGAATGAAGATCCTATTTACTCTTTGGAAAGATAGAAATACCGTTCTTTTCACTCATAGCTCTTTGGATATTAATGTCTCAATTTATGCTAAAGCATGCATTGGTAATAATGTTTTAATGTAGATTTAGGTGCAAGCCGATAAAGTGGCTCTCGAGGTGGGCCATTTACAAGAGCTCCTTTAGCATTGGGGCAATGCGTGGAGGCATCGCTCGACTTCTTTTCCGTTTCATGGCTCTATCTCGAGGTGGCCTTTTCGTGCTCTTGTTACTTCGACTCCTGCTGTCGGTGATGATTTTGGGTGGCTTGCTGCTACCACCTCTAAATTTGCTTGCCTGGCTCTGGCTATTTCACCTCCCATGAGGGAGGAAGGAGAAGAAGAAAAAGAAAAAGAAGATGGGTGGTCCATGCCGGACCCAACCCCTAGCCCTGTTGATGTATGGGGCAAGAAAGATGATCAAGATCCTCCCCCCCTCGACTGCCACTGCTTTGGTTGCTTGAGGTGGTTTTTTTTCTTATGAATAGTTTTGTTTTATGGCTTCGACTTCTTGCCATGTTACTCTTGCAAGGTGATCTCGTACCCCCCAGCCTTTTTTGGGGAATATGTACTTTAATATTAATTTTTAATAGAGAAGGCCTATTCATCAAAAATAAATATTATGAAGATGTTCTCCACATACCACTATTGTGATAACTAAATCTTATCATGTTTTCTATCTTTATAGATTTTCATGCTTAAAATTTATTTTTCTACTTTTAGATCCTTCCTATCAAATGTCCCAACTAAGTGATCTTGCAACTTGTTAATCTCAACCATGATTGTTTTTGCTATGAACATATTGTCAACATATACCACCAAAATAATAAGCAAACAATTTTTTTAAACATTTGAAGTAAACAAAATGATCATACTCAGTCTTGTAAAATTCTGACTTACCATGAAAGAATTAAACTTCATGTGATATTTATCTATATTCAAAGATTTCTTTAATTTAAAAACAAATCTTCTTTTGTGATCCCAAATAAACTCTTTTGAGGATTTCATATACATCTCATCATCCAAATTTTCATGTACAAATATTATTACCTCAATTGAGACGTGGAGACTTTGTCTTGTACCAAATAGAAACTTTAAATGTATAGATGGTAGGAAAGATAAGATATTTTGATCACTATGAATAATAAAAACAATCTCAAAATTGACGCGAGTATTTAAATTATTCCTCATATTTATGATAATTCTCGATAATGAATAACCATGAAACTTATTATTCAAACCTTTAAAAATGTTTAAACCATTTAAATCATAAGGACATCCAAAATATATATATAGATTTCAATAAAACCATAATACTGTACATAATACCAGGATAATATAATATCGTCATAAGACCTACAATACTATATAGACATACCATGAACTAAACAAAACCATACAGACCAGTACAATAATATGCTAGTAAAATACAAATCTACACCTGCATGCCATTTTAAGGTTGTAGAGTGAGAGCTAAACAGATTGGGGAACGTTGCGGAGGCACGGGGATGAAGAGCAGGAGCAGTTGTAGCCATGTTCAAGTTCATGTTCCTCTTCGCCTTTGTTTTTGGAAGCTTCATCATCATCCCCTTCCATTGCATCATGGTAACTTTCATCAACTTTCCGGATAAAGTGGAGAAACCCAGAAGTCTCTGCTCTTTCCCATACGGCTTCAACAATATGATCAAGTCGACGAGGTACACCGCACAAGCGGTGGAATCTAGCTCGCCCCACTGCAAACATTGCCAACTGATGGAAAGCTGCTAAAGTGCCACAGAAATCAATGAATAACAGAATTCCAATATCGTATACACTGCAGCCATAAAACCACAAGCGTTGAATCCAAAGATGAAGCAGGTTAATAAAGTACTGAGGGTCATGAACATCATCTTGTCCTCTGTGGTAAGCTCTGAAGCCATCTGCCACAGGATACAAACGAAGAGAGATAGAAAGAAAGATATGCAGTCGAAAATAATAAAGAGCTTAAACATATAGTAGCCTAGGAAAATAGGGGTCCCTCGGTTCTGATTGTCAGAATCCTGGTACGAACCACCTGGAACCGTGAACACTGCCGTAAATGCCATGGTGGCCAACAACGCTGCCACCACCAGTTCCGTCTCACGTCTCTCTTCGAATGATTTGTTTACCATTTCCCTTGCTCTCTCGTGCTTTTCTTTGCTCACCTCTGGCGCACAAT
Organism: Cryptomeria japonica; assembly: GCF_030272615.1. NCBI lineage: Eukaryota > Viridiplantae > Streptophyta > Pinopsida > Cupressales > Cupressaceae > Cryptomeria > Cryptomeria japonica. The sequence continues at coordinate 765,899,890 of NC_081414.1, forward strand.
ACATGAATGGCTTGGGACTGGGTTTATAATCTGTGAGCTTTTTTATGATCCTGAAAGATTCGTGGTATTCCGTGACTTCTCTTGCAACATCCAGCGGCGTTTTGCCCTCACTATTGAGGGCCTGCTTGTTCACCCCATGTACCTTCCGCAACAAACCCACAATCTACGCCAGCAACCATCAAAACAAAACTTTAAGAGGATATACAACCAAGTCAAAGTAAGGGAAGTAGGAAAACAAATATCATGATTATAAAGAGCATAAATGAAGATGTAATAGAAAAGAAGGATTATAGTAAAAATAAATTATGATATAAAGAAAGAAAGAACGAATAAATAATAATGAAGAAAATTTTAAGCCTTTTCATGGATCAATTAGAAGTCAAACATATGACCATTTATTTTCTATTAGAATGCTTTACCACCATGCTACAGACCATTTGGTGACTAGTCATTCTATGGTTTAGGTATGGCTTATTTTTCAACACCCCTTTGACTCAAATTGCAAATGTTCAAGAGTATTTCTTTCATTTGACTCTATTGATTGGACTTTGATACTACGATAAACTTTTTTTATAGATCAGGTAAAAATCAAACTTAAGACTACCCATTTGCTATTCCATCCTACTTAGTTATGGGTCCATATATGATTTAGGTGTGGCTTATTCCCAACAAGAGGAAGAAAGATGAAGAATACCAGAAGCAAAGAAAATGAAAAGTACGAAGGAGGGAGACAAGCTAAAGGAAACCAATCAAAACAGAAATAAAAAAAGAAGAATTAGATTACAAAAGATGTCATATAAACTTAGATTTCACTCTTTTAATCTATTAAGTTGAAAAAATAATTTTCATATAAGTATCTCCTTTAAATTCAGTTTTAGAAAGAATCTATTTCAATTATCATGGACTCACCTACTATAATATTAGTTTTCTAATTTGAAACCAAAAAATGAAAAACTTACTGGCTCATTTTTGTTCTTTGCTGCAATATGTAAAGACGTGTCTCCTTCAACAATTGGCTGGCTTTTAACAGTTTCCTTATCACGCTTACCTTCATTATCAGATGCGTTTGTTGATAAGCTCTTTGATAATTTGACATTTTTCTATTAAAAATTTAACAATCTTGACCCGGTTCCCTTTCACAGCAAGGTGCAGAACTTTTACATCTTTACATAAGTTTTGCGCGGCCTCCGGCTTAAGTAACCTCTTTGTAGTGGTCTCCGGATCAGGATCTATCAACTCCTTTACAACATCCAGGAATCCAAACTTTACTGCTATGCATAGGGGACTTTCTCCCTTTTTATTTGGCAGGCTTAAGTCTAACAACACTTTCACCAGATCGACACGATATTTCCACACGGCTAAGTGCAAAGCCGTGTCTCCTCGCTTGTCCCCTTCGTCGGTGAACTTTTGTTGATTTAATTTTTTCACCAATCTTTCCAATAATACTGCATATAATGAATCAAATAGCTTGTCAAGAAAATGAAGTAAAGAATAGCATTAAATTTTAGAAAAATAACTGCGAGAAGGGGATAACCTTCGTCTCCTGCAAGTACTGCAACATGTAAACAGCTTCTTCCCTCCACCGTTGTCTTCATTCCATCTAATTTTGTCGGATCGAAATCTCTGCGTCCGAACAGCCTTTTTGCTTGTTTCATATCGCCACTTTCACAAGCTTCAAAGAAGTCCGTTTCAATAGATGAATTCCCCATATTAAAAAGCCTTTCCTCACACTGCAGGTCTAAGGTCGTTTCTTACTTTCAAAAGGCAATTGCTTTTTTCGTTTGCCTCTCCTCCATTTTAAAGGCGTTTTGAGTAACAACTCAAACGGTGATTCATTGCACTTCAAAGTATATGTTGATGGATTTGATTAGGTAGGTATATAGTGTAAATGAATCCGAACTAGTATCTTTTCTTGTATTTTTCTTAATCCTTTTGCTACAAATTTTTTTGGACTTTTCTAATTCTATTCCAAGATCCTATCTATCTTGACATTTAATCCTAAAGTAAAAACTTGAATCTATAATTATTATCTCCCGTTCTAAATCGAGTTTCTATATTTCTTATATATTAAGGAATGGATAACGAAGGGATATTTGTTTTATTTTTCGACTAATAAACGATTATCCATTTCAAGGGTATATATTTTCTTTATATCTGAACTATATAAGACTAAGAAAACCATGCTACGCTGAATAGAATGGGATCCTCGTGCCTATTCTGAATTATCCATCCTACAAATTACATAGGATTGAACCTATCTCACACACTTATTTGTGACCTTTATAACAACATCAAGACGCGGTTAATCTGGTTCCAAAATCGAGATGTCCTACGACACATAACTTTAGTGTTATGCAGACAGAAAATTGCAGAATAGACACAGAATGGCTGTGGGACTTGACAAAAGTGCTGCAGCCGCTGACCCCCCTATTGCATAACACAAAGGTTATTTTCGATGTATGATAATGTGGTTTGGGTGTTTTTGGAGCCAGAATAGGTACAACCACAACATCAAATCCCCATATTTCTGTTCAAAATATTTACTTTCCTACATGACTCAAGAAACCACCAATTTCTAAATGGAAATGATGAGATAGAGAAGGATTTTAAATGTATTTTAGTACTTGTGGATCTCTAAGGGCATTTATTTGTGTATAAAGGCATATGGTTACCAATATAAATGGTATGGTTCCAAGTTTGTGGCCATGTTGACATGATTCAAGAAGATATGAGTAGCTAGTATTATTATAGATAAACTTAGTTTTTCTGTAAGATTTCTTTGTTCTCATTTAAAATAGAAAATAAGTACTTTACAAATATGTTGTATTAAGAAATCACTTGGTCATAAATAAGTAATAGTTCCTCTACATTCTACCTAATAAAATATCAATAAGAATTTTCAATATTATCAATCAATTATTACTTGCTCACTATACTTTAATAATTATTTATTGCTACATGGTAACTGTAGATGGAGGAAATGGAAAACTAAAACATAGATTTAGCTTCTTCCAACATCCAACAATGGAGTTCCTATGAAAACACACACATGCAAAACAAAATGAATTACTAAAACATACATGCATGCAATTGGGCTTTTGACTCCATTGTATTCCTATCAACCAAGATGTCACGCTTAATCAAAAGTGCTCTCAGAAACACATGCACAAGAGGCTATGGTGAGTGGAGATTCATGATGCAAAGAAATAAAAGGTGTGAGAATCAATGAGATGACGAACTAATTTTTTTATTAAAAAGTATCCTCTTATCAAATCTCAATTTTCTAATCATTATCAAATGGATCCATATCATATAATATTCTTATCCATTAATATTCATAATATTATTCCATTAATCCATTTAATAATATATTTCATTATTCTCCATTAGACCATTAAATCCATTAAATAATATGCATTCTATCATTATTCCATTATATTTATTTTCTAATCTATCTTCCATATCTATTTCACCCTCCTATTTATCCCCTTTCATTCTACCAATTTCATCCACCTAGAAATTATGGGATAAATTCTCATCTCTAACTAACTTCTTTATCCCACATTCATCCCTCGACTTGGTTTTCCTAAGAGGATTCTTATAAAAAACTATGCTCCTCACATAACCTCTCTCTCACTTCTAGAAATTTTGTTGTCGTAACATTGTTCTGAGTTCTTTTTACATCTTTAGTTATTTTTTTTTAATCATTTTAAATCATCTATTCCGTTCTTCCTTATCCTCTTGTGTGTTTTATAAAAATCTAAGAGCACTAAGGTTCTAAATGCAAGATCTAGGAAGATAGGACCACAATGGAGTCAAGCGTCCATTGAATGCATAGTTGAAATTGTTTATTTGTTTGATGTTTTGCATTTGATAGGGAAGAGCTCAATTGATTGATGTTGGATTTTAGTTCTTGAGTCTTTAGCCCATAGTTGGGCTTTTGAGACCAAGAACAAATTTCAAATCCATCATCTACAATAACTTCAATTATAATGACTAAATACAACGTAAATGATTGGTTGTGTAGAAATGAGATCCTAGCTTATGGATGCAAACTAATATCTCAATTATCCACAAAAAATCATTAGGGAATAATGAATATGGTTCAACTCCAATCCTAATGGGAGAGATGAATACTTTGATTGATTTTTCCATATTGTTGGTATGATATAATTGAAATTGAGATTCAAATGTGCATGTTTAAGACTAGGATAAATGATAAGAAATTGATAATTTTCAACAATAAAAGTGAAATATAGAATTGGAGACAAACATAGTAGCTCAAATCTCGAAAGAAGACATACAAAGGAACTTGTAGCTACAAGCTAAGCTAAAAAATACTAGGTTGTGTGTTGGGCACCCTAGTCTAGGGGTTTTTATCTATTTTAGATTTGAGAATGTTCATTTTCATCTACTTTATACACCTTTAATATTACGAGAGCTAAAACTGTGTGCACAAGAATGTGAAAATGGTGTTGTGCTATATAGAAGCTTTCCCAAGATAAATTGCATGTTGGTGTTCCCATATTCATTACGACAATGATTGATACAAAAAGAGATTTTGTCCATCAAAGGGTAGAGGCCGAAACAATAATAGAAATTCTTGAATTGAAAAATATTACCTTAGATATGAAACCCTTGTCTTGAAGTCTCAAATAGGGCTTGATGTTTCTTGGAAAATGTTAATGCATACCTTTATCATGGAGGAAAACATTATGGTTGTTATGTGACATTTTCCTCAAGAGAAGATAAAGATTTGAAATATCCCTTTAGAATTAAAAAGGAGACAAAAATAAAGGATATTATGATCCTTTGATTAAAAGAGAGATTAATTATGACTAGTTATAAAACCCTTGAAACAAGGAGAGGAATAATTATTTATTAAAAGGAAACTCTTGTAAAAGGGTGTGATGGTCTAGAAACTACCCCTTCAAATTTTATATAAAGAATTTATGTGAGAATTGAAAATGGGCTATAGATCAATCAAAGAAAAGAATGTAGCTTGGTGGGTTATGGGATTGGAGAAGGGGGCACAGAAAGAGTGTCCAACTTGGGGTGTATATTACACCAAGCATTGTCCTAGATGGGTTCTTGTGTATTTTGAGTAATTACTCTCAAGCATGTTGTATGCATATTGAGGAATTACTTGAGAGCATTTTGTGTTGATTCTTGGGAATTATCTATGTTAGATTTGAATATGAAGTGATTCCTCCTAGATGTGTTATAGCTTTAAGGTCCAAGACCATTGAAATTTTCTTAGAGTGAGAATGACCATTCCATGTGATCAAGATTAAGATATATGATGATAGTATGACAATATACGATGATAATGGATTATGTGATTATATATATGATGATAATATGATTGGATAATATGATGATAATGGATAATGTGATTATATATATGATGATAATATGATTGGATAATGTGATTATAATGTTCAATTTATTGTGTTAAATAATGACCTTGGAATTCTTTCTAAATTCTTACATGTTATAATATTCATTTGTTGTTTCACATTATATATTCACATCTATTTTAGTAACATTGCATCTTGTAAATAATCTCAACTCTAGTATTTAATCTAATAAATATAGTACTACTAATACTTAAATAATCCTAGGAGAAAAATGGCATTACATATGGTATTAGAGCCAAGTTTTGTGGCTTGTAGTTATGAGATTACTTGTTGATATTTTTTTTTTTTTTATAAAAGCAAAAGAAGATTAAAATCTATAATCATTTTTTCCTTAAATTGATATAATTGTAATGATTAAAATCCAAAAACGTAAAAAAAAATCACTTCTTATTCCTGGATGCTATAATACAAGTAATATATTCCTACATATCACTTTTTTTCACCTTCAATTTTATCAGACATTTATTATTTTACATTTCATCATTGTAATTTCCTATACCCAATTTCAATTCATAAATAAAATAATAAAGCAATAATCTCATTCATAAAATAAATAATTTTAAGTATATCACTATATGAGAAATATATCAATACATGCTATATCCTCACATGTAACAATATCCACATCATTAATCATAAGTACCTGATTGAATATGGCACATTAATTAACTTAAGTAGTCAGTCACCAACACGCTGACTAACATAATAAATGTACAAGTGAAGTGTGCAATATTGGAAACTTAAATGATCTAATCCAATAGTGAATCAAAGACAAAAACATGGTCAAGGTGCTTTTTCCACCTATCCATGAAGCTTACACTTCCTTGGAGAGTTCTTCCTAACATGAAGAACCACCGACCCTTCACAAGATGCTTAGCAAAAAATAATCTATGAATAGGAGGGAACCTAGTGCATTCTAACATTATCTACATGCATAATCCTATCACATGAAAATATACTATGATTGAATATTAGAATATGGTAGTGAACAATACATATAAATAAATCCTTCTATTTCAATGGCCTTAAATAGATTGGCCAAGCATATAATGTATGATGATAAAATAAAAGTAGAAATGGAAAAAGCAGATTCGATGCTACTGTAAACTCATATTCGGCACCTATCCTAGAAGGTAAACTTTCCACAAAAATTCATGAAGAGGGAAAATGATTATTATTCCATGATTATTCACCTATAGACAAACAAGAGGGAAAATGTTGTGGGTTGTGTTTTGGAGCTTGCCTAAGTCAAACTCATGTTTTGGTTTTTCCACCACCATGGACAACCCAGATAAATCTATAGGGAAATAAATGATGAATTTGATGGAAAGACAATGCAAGATAAAAGAGTGATAATACATAAAATAAATGAAAAAGAGAATGAGTAAAATCCCCTTTCTGAAATGCTATCAAAATGGTGTGGTGAGCTATCTAGAGAGTTGCAACAATGGTGGTCTTTGTGAGAAAGGATATTAATACTGTCCAAAGAGATTTCCAAAAAATCCAACTTGTAAGAAGTGATCTCAAAATGGTAAAAGATCACAAAAATATCATCAAATGGGAGAGATATAGGAGTTGGACCGAAAATCAATGTTGGTGGGTGCATGTAGGGGCATTACAATCGCTTCTAGGCATAGTTTTAATGCTCAAACATATACTTGTGGATTGTCAGATTTGCAAGGCACTAGCATGACACACAAATGTCTCTATGCCGCACTATAGTCCTGAAGGTGATAGGTCGATAGAGTTAGTAAAGTTCCAGTTTGAAGCTGATAAAGTGATCCCAATGGAAAAAAGGACAAATATGGTGGTACATGACCTCTGATGATATGGAGGAAGGCGCTATTTGTTGCATTGAATTAAAAAGGATGTGATTTTTGATATTACATTTTACCCCCACTTTAGTGAGTATGTCTATGCTGAGAGATGTGAAGCTAAAGTAGAGGAAGATAAAAAGTTATGATGGGAAAGTATAACTTCATCGATCAGACAAGGTTTTCCCCAGTGAAACAAAGCTGAGATTTTGAAATAGATATTGTTAACTGATACATTGCAAACATGCTAGCTGAAAAATAACATGTCAGATGGTAAGATGAAGGATAGATTTAGATGGATGATAAGATAGTATAACATAAATGAACCTCTCTTTGGAGGAAAGCCCCTTATTATGAAAAAGATACAAGATAAGAAGCTACCCTGATATTAGATGCATCATTATGGATATCAAAGTTTATTATGCTAGATAGCCATATGATAGGACGATGATATATGTCAGTATCGGTAACATATGATAGGGAGAAATTTTACCGGCATGCGTAGCAATACGGTAGATAGCCATGCAATTGAGCGATCAAAGATAGTTTTGATAAGTAGTCGATTGGCCCCTACCAAGGCAAAAAAAAGAGATAGGTCAAATGGTTTGGCCCCCATTGAGAAAAAAAAGATCAAGTGGTTTGGCCTCCACCTAGGCAAACATGATAAGTAAAAGATCAAGTAGTTTGCCCCACCTAGGAAAACATAAAAAGGTGATCGAAAAGAAAAATAAATGCAAGAAGCTAAAAGAAAAAATGCAAATATGATGGCCCCCCCTTAGAATAATATGCATGAAAGGCATGTTATTCTAAGGAGAAGAGCAGTTGTGGCACACCGACATAGATAGATGTTTTCATGGGATTCTACATGTAGCTAGTGACACATAAATGTCCACAACATAAAAATTGAAATGCAAGAGGATAGGGGAATCCAATAGTTTGGCATCAGAACTCATAGTAGTGATAAGAGATATTCAATACAACTACAAGATGGATATATCGTCATAGCGCAAAATTTCTTGGATATGAAGAAGAGAACATGAAGAAAAATATGAAAATAAAAATTCGAGTTCAACATGGAAGAAGGCCCACAATGTCCCCAACGCTTTTCATTGTCCCTTAATATCGAAAAACCAAGATACAATAGATAGAATAAGTAGAGAGACAACTAGAAGAAGATGTACGACAAAAAAATCCCATATTGGAGCACCTACAGAGTAACTCGGGTCCTTCAAGAGAGCATAACAAATAAAGATAATCAACTTCCCATATCTAGGTACCTATTAAGTAACCTAGGTCCTCTAGGAGGGAACAAACATATAAAGCAAGAATGGGGGAACACAATGAAACACACACACACACAAAAAGATGGAGGTAAGAGATAATTACCCTAAATATCATCCCATAGGAGATCATTATCCTCTCAATCTAGATTATAGGGAGAAGGAGAATGAACTCAGAGAGGGACCACCGCAAGATCTTCACTAGGTGCCTCACCAGCAGTGAGGGCAAGGGATGATGTAGAATCAACATCTGCATCCATGGGCTCAGAGGAGGAAAGAGTCAACGATCGCATGAAGATCGTAGATAAGGCCAAGATGTCCTCCATGTTGTTTAACAAGCAAGCATCCATAGAGGAAGAAGGTGACTCACATAGAGAGGATGAGATGACAACAAGATTGTTGGCCTCTAGAAGAGGGGCAATGACAAACTCAGGAGAAGGCGAGGCCTTCTTAATCATGCACATATAAATAGGCAAACCAACAAGCACTGAAACAAGCATATAAGAGGGTGAGGAAAAAACCTATGAGGATTTCTGCCATCAAAAATCTAGAATGAGGCCCTTCTGAAGCTTGCATTTGGGTCAGACAAGGGAAGCAAATCTCTAATCAATAGTAGCAGGCTGAAGGACTCCAGGTAAGCTTTGATGTTGGAATGGCTATGCAACAGGGGGAGAAAATAAAGTTGCATTAGGAACCACCTATGTATGAAACATATCAATGGGTCAGGACAATAGAGGTATGTATGACAAAGAGGTAATGAGGGGTAACTCCAAAGAAGGAGTGATGAAAACCTGCACCCATTTAGGGGGAGGCTCATGAATAGGCCCTGAAGTAGCAAGAAACAAAACCAAAGATGATACTAGAACAAGACCACCTAGTAAAATAGAAGTTGAGGCAATATGAGTGTTTGTTGAAGATGCACCAGCAGAGTGTAAAGCAGCCTGGCGCTCATGGGCTTTGGCCAATTGAAAATGTTTATGCTCAAACGCATGTTGATTACAAAAAAGATGAGGGTTGACTAGTGAAGCTCAAGAGGACTCAGGAGCATCATGCTCCATGGGAGAGGCCTTTGGAATCATGTTAGGGACAAGAAGAGGCCCAACTGATGGAACAAGAGGTGCATTCAAAATAGGCATAACATTGATAGATACTGGTGCTAGACTTCACTTCGTGTGGGGAGTAGTGAGAGGAATAGAAGGAGTTGATGCAAGCTGAGAAACATGAGAGGACTACTTCCCTTTCTCATAGTGAGAAGGCTGAGGGATATCAGCCATGATCGAGAGCTCGAAGGGAGGGCGAGCCGCAAACTTTGACAATACAGAGTCCTTTCCCTTGTCTGCAGTTGGTGTAGTTATAGGAACATAAGACACCATTGGAGGCTATGTAGTCCTTGGTGGATGAAATGGTCTATTCAAAGGAAGAGGCTTAGCCCCGACTCTCGATGATGAGGGGACATGGGGCACTACCCGCTCTAACATGAGAATAGATAGAGAAGAGGTTGATGTAGGAAGAGGTAATGAATAACTAAGCTAACCCAATTTAGGGCCTAACTCCCCTGTCTTATACTAACAATATGTGAGATACATCAAATTACCAAAAGGAAGCATAGGCCCCATTGGAGTAGGCAAAACATGGTCTAGCGAAAAATCCCCAAGGCCTACTAGGTTTTGATATCCATTATCATTAATGAGATGCATCAAACCATCATGAGAGAGCTTAAGACATTTATGAATTACTGAAGGAACCAATTCCATAGAAATCAACCAGAGAATAGCTAATTTAGCTCGAAATAGGTCCAACTTGAGAATGATGAGAAATGTAGAAGATACCACCTTGGGTCCCATGAGGACCGTCAAGGTGATTCTACCCAAAGAACAGATAGAAACATCATCATGTTTTCTTAGGGTTGCTTGAAATTCATCATATGCAGGTTTATGCCAACCATTCAAGAATAGAGTTTCCTTTGTGATAACATCGACTCTAAAGGATGGGTCAACCATCACACACGTGACAGTTTGACCATTCATCTTAGCAGGGATGTACAAAGGAGCAGGCTCTCCATAGTACAGGGCATGCAAAGGGGTGAAAGACATGTCAGACATCTTCTGCTTCTGGCTAGGAGGTTAAAAAATAGGAGCGATGGTGACCATGTTCATAAATGAACCATCATTCGAAGAAGGATCCGATGCAAAAATGAAATTTGTCAAATGCAAGGGAAATGGATAGGTGTAGCTATGAAAATCCTTGTTAGTTTGATCAACAAATTTGATCAACTTATGTTTCCTCTCATCCACTTTAATCACCCCACTATTGATGTGGTCTTAGATAATATTCTGAAGATGATAATATCGCTCAGTGTCATGACTAGGTACGCAATGGTAATAATAAAAAATTAACCCATCATACCAGTGTGGATAGGGTCTATTATCAAGCAACAGTCAAACTTTGAGAAGGGTAATCAAATTATATTTTAATAATCACTGCATAGTGCTCAAGTAAGAATCATTCAATTTGGTGAAGGCTCTATTTTGTCATGATCCTTACAGGACAACCACAACATTAGTGACAACCTTGTTCTTTCTATACCCTTCTATGGATGTGCCTATGAAAAACCTACAACAAGAGTTCAAGGTATAATCTTCAAACTAAGTCATGGTGTGCTGGTAGTCTGTAAGTGTGGAGCCCATACTAGCAAAGTTCTGGTAACGATTAAGAGATAGTTGCTCCCTCAATACCAACTGTAGATTGCTGATGAACATCCTCTGTAGATAGCTATCTGATAGGACAAAGGGGATTCTGTTGGCATTTGACATTATAACAGACAATGGGAGATTGTTGGCATTTCAATAAGGATATTGAGAAGGTTGTTGATGATTATGGATATAACTGATTAAGGATGTTTACTGTCTTGATATTATTATTTTGTCATTGATGTCAAGAAATTGATTTTCTAATTCAATATGATGTTGCCATATCTTAAGAAGTATGATTTGAAGAGTATAAAGATGTCGGTAAAAGACACAAAAAGAATATGATGAATAAGGGGATGAATAAGGTATTCAATGGGCAACTATTACCGAGTCAGACAATGATGAGATCATGATGTTTAGATTGTTTTAACATCATACATATGTTGTAAATTGTAAGGTTAATACTATACTTTGTTACCGAGCAAAGAACCTAGTCGGTAAACCCTAAGGAACCTAGTCAATAAACCCTAAGGTTATCGCTATCGGTTAATGAAGGCAGAATGTCTACCGAGTAAAGTTTAGTATTTATCGAGTTGTTACCGAGTTGTAACTGAGCTGTAACAGAATACATTAAATGGTTACATGCATTATTTAATGAAGGAAGCTGATGAGCCGGAACTGATTAAATGATTGGTATGCCATGCATGAAGTTTGTTAATGAATCTATGGCAAAGGAAAATCGGCATGAAGATCTACAACTCAGATTGAACCGCAATACCCTAGCACAAGTTCCAAGAAATGTATGCAAGTTCCAAGACAGGGTAAAACATTTTCAGATCGAAGGATACATTGAACCTGGTCAAAGTTTGAAGATCTGATGGCTATGATTGATCATGGGAAATGTGATCAAGGAGATTAAGCGGTTGGCTAATTGTTTATAAATAGGGAACTATTGATAAACAATGTATGCGGGCAAATGTATGCACAGGGATGCTACATAGTGATTACCAAGCACAGAAGCTTGAAGACTTGTCTGAATAACAAAGTATAGAAGCCCAGCAAATGGACAAGATTAGTTCTATATCTAGATTGTATTGAGCAAATAAGAATCTACTTTATCATTTTAGATGTGAAGTTGCAGATAGATTTTTATTACTGTTATTTTGTGAAAGTGACAGAAAATCTCTTAACTAAGTGGACTTAACATTCTTATTTGTAAAACCCTCTAGCAAGGTGACATTCTGATTGAGTGTTTGAAATCCTTTAACAAGGTCACTTCTAACAAGGTGAAGATCCTAACAGATTTGAGGGAAATCCCTTAACCGGGTCACATCTAGCAATGTGTTTGTAATCTTTGACAGGATTTTCTTTTAACTGAGCATACTCTAGAAGAGTATATTTCTTAGTGGGTCCGAAATCCCATAGTGGTTTTTCCCTATTTGGGTTTCCACGTTAAATCTAGTGTTATGAGATTTATGATGTTTATATGCTTTTGAGTTTGCATGTTTAGCGGTTTTGGTTATATTACTGAAGTATATGTTACCGAGGTTGAATTTGATATTTTATGGAAGATTAAGTTTGTATGATTCACCCTCCCCCTCTCATCTTGTTGACTATTGGATCTGTACTTACATTAAGTATCAGAACTATCAATTGGTATCAGAGCTTTAGACTGTGGAAGAAAAGTTTAAAGGTACTTTAGGCAAAGATCCAAAGATGTATAAGAGGGATGCACTGAAGCTGAACAAGTCAAGTTTCTCTACATGGCAGAAAAGCATGAAGTTGCACCTATCCGGAGTTGGAGAATATGCTATATATTATCTGGAGAATGATTTCATCACACCAAGCACCTATCCATTGACAATGGAAGAGATAAAGGCAAAAAAAGAACATATCCAAGCAATGATTGAAATAACATCTGCATTGACCGACTCTGAGTTTAATGATCTAGAAGGCTACAATGATGCAAAGGCTATGTGGGATAAGCTGATATCAATATATGGAGGAGATGAACATGTTCAGAGAGAAAAAGTAGATAGTCTAAGAGGACAACTTGAATCTATGAGGATGAATGAAGGTGATAACATAACTCAGTACAGTAAAAGACTAAAGGAGATTGTCAATCAAATCAAAGGAGCAGGTGGAACTATTGAAGAAAAAGATATAACAAGTAAGTTGTTAAGAACCCTTCTATCAGCTTATGCAATCTGAGTCTCTACAATCAATGAATTGAGGTATGTACCTAATATGCCATTTTCTTTAAATGCTACTATTGGTAAGCTACATGCATTTGAGTTAAGTAACTTTGATAACAGTGGATCTTTGGTAAATAAAGTTGAATATGCATTTAGTTCTTTTCATCTTTATGAATCTAATGATTACAATGAAAGAAAGTATAAGTACTCTGAAGGAGATCACAGTGGAGCAAGTGAAAGATTTCATAAGAACATAGAAGAAGTACACAAACTGTATGAGGAAATCAAAAAGCAGGAAGAGTTTGAAGCACTATTAGCTAGAAGTTTACCGAGAGGCAAAGGTAAGTATAAAGGAAAACTACCTTTGAAATGTTTTAATTGTGATAAAATAGGACATATGGCTTCTAACTATCCTACAAAGATTCTACTGAAAAGAGAGATTACTGAGATGATAGATAGAAAGACAATCATTACAGAGGACACCGAGACTTCAGAAGAAGAGATAGAAAGACATGCTTAATAGCTGATGAGGAATCCAATGATGATAAATCAGATGAAACTGATATAGAGGAAGTAGTTTATGTGGCTATCAAAGATGGATCAGATGAAGAAAGGTATGAAGAAAAAGCCCTAATATCTCACATAAATACTAATGATTCTTGGATCATAGATAGTGGATGCTCACATCATATGATAGGAGATAAACACAAGTTTGTTATGTTAGAAGATTATGATGGAGGCTATGTAAGATTTGGTAATGATACACCATGTCCAGTGAAAGGTAAAGGATCTATAATACTTCTTGACAATGCAATATGCAATGATGTTTATTGGGTTGAAGGTTTGAAATACAATTTGTTGAGTGTAGCACAGCTAAACAATACAAGTTACCGAATATAATTTTAGAAGGGAATTGTCAAAGTTCATGACAAGAATGGAAAGTTAGCTACTACCAAGACACAAACAAGAGGTAACACATTTCACCTTGACTCAACTTGGAACAAGTGTCTGTATGCAAAGATAGATGATACCTGGTTATGGCATAAAAGGTTTTGTCATGTAAATTTTGATAATCTGATCAAAATAAGTAAGAAGCATCGAGTAAGAGGTCTACCGAGTCTTGAAAAGCCTGAGAATGCTATGTGTCGAGGATGCCAGATGGGTAAGATGACAAGATCAAGCTTTACAAGTAAGTCTTACACTTCTAAGGGAATTTTAGATCTTGTGCACAGTGATCTTTGTGGTCCTATGAAAGTTCAAAGTTATTATGGTGATAAATATTTCATATTATTTGTGGATGACTATTCAAGGATGATGTCAGTAATGTTTTTAAAAGAAAAATCAGAAGCTTTTCAAATGTTTAAATGGTACAAGGCAAGAGTTGAAAATGAAACAGGAAGACAACTGAAATGTCTTAGATCAGATAGAGGAGGAGAGTTCACATCTGATGAGTTCAACTTATTCTGCAATGATCATGGTATTAAAAGACAAGTCTCTGCACCGAGAACTCCACAGCAAAATGGAATAGCTAAGAGAAGAAACAGATATATTGTGGATTGTGCCAAAACCCTGATGATTGAAAAGAAAGTGCCACAAACATTTTGGAGAGAAGCAATAAGCACAACAGTTTACACCCTGAACCGAGTACAACTGAAGAAAGGTACTTTGAAGACACCATATGAAATTTGGTATGACAAGAAACCTAATGTAAGATATTTAAAATCTTTGGAAGTAGATGCTATGTACACAAAGATGATAGAAATGGCAAGTTTGATCAGAAAAGTGAAGAAGGAACATTTCTAGGTTATTCTTCTAGAAGCAAAGCATTTAAATGTCTGATCAAATCATCTAACAAAATAGTAGAAAGTGCAAATGTGAAAATTGATGAATTTGCAGAAAGAAATGATGAAGGAAATTCCAAAGAACCAAAAGATTATGATGGATTTGTCTATGTTCAACCGACAAGTCCTACCAAGAAAAGTGTTGAAGAAAATGAAGAAAATATCCAGTTACCGAGTGATGAAGAAGATCATAAAGAGCCTACTGAGCTTGTATTAGCCAAGTATGTCAGAAGACATCATGCACCAAGTCATATTATAGGAGATAAGGATGATCC
Source organism: Cryptomeria japonica (assembly GCF_030272615.1). Lineage (NCBI taxonomy): Eukaryota > Viridiplantae > Streptophyta > Pinopsida > Cupressales > Cupressaceae > Cryptomeria > Cryptomeria japonica. Next base: position 765,915,405 of record NC_081414.1, read on the forward strand.
AGTGATGACAAGGAACAAACTGAGACAAAACACATGTCTGATATCTGAATTTGAACCGAGAATAGTGAAAGAGGCATTTAACAGTGAAGATTGGATAAATGCTATGACAGAAGAGATTGATCAAATCAAGAAGAATGACACATGGACACTAGACCCAAGACCGAAGGACAAAAATGTAATCGGTACAAAGTGGATTTTCAGAAACAAGCTAAATGAAAAAGGAGAGGTCATTCAAAATAAAGCAAGACTAGTTTGCAAAGGTTATGCTCAAGAAGAAGGAATTTATTATGGTGAAACTTTTGCACCTATGGCTAGACTTGAAGGAGTAAGAACATTGTTGACATATGCTGCTTTCAAAAATTTCAAGGTATATCAAATGGATGTCAAATCTGCATTTCTAAATGGAATATTAGAAGAAGAGTTTTTATTGAACAGCCTAAAGGATTTGTTGAAGACAATAATAAAGATCAGGTATATAAATTGAACAAAGCATTATATGGTCTGAAGAAAGCACCTAGAGCATGGTATGAAAGATTGCACTCTTATTTGATTAAGATTGGTTTTATAAGGACAAGTGAGAACATAAATATGTACATGAAGAATGGTGAAAATGGAATACCGATCTCAGCCATATTTGTTGATGATATTATATTTTGTGAAAATGACTCTTTATGCAAGAACTTTGGAAATGAAATGAGCACAGAATTTGAGATGTCATTAATTGGTGAGATAAAGTATTCTATAGGTTTACAGATACTGCAAATGAAAAATGAGATTTTCATTACTCAATCCAAGTACATAAAGGAAATCTTGAAGAAATTTGGAATGGAGGATTCAAAACTAGTAAGTACTCCTATGACTACCAACTGTAAATTATCAAAGAATGATGAATCTACATCTATTGATGAGACACTTTACTGATCCATGATTGGAAAGCCACAATATGTTGTTCACAGCAGACCAGACATAGCACATGCAGTAGGTATAGTTGCAAGATTCTCTACAAATCCTAAGGAAACACACATGACAGCAATCAAAAGAATTTTTAGATACTTGAAAGGCAAAGAGGATTATGGCTTAGTATATCAGAAAGGAAATGATTTTGATTTAAAAGTTTATACTGATGCTGATTGGGCAAGCAACATTGATGATAGGAAAAACACAAGTGGAGGATCTTTCTTTTTAGGAGAAAGACTAGTGAGTTGGCTTAGCAAGAAACAAGGATGTGTTTCATAGTCAACAGCAGAAGCTGAATACGTTGCTGCAGCATTGAATTGTACCAACATTGCATGGATAAAACAACTGTTGGAAGGTATAAATGAGAAAGTTATGGAGCCAGTAACTATATTCTGTGACAATACTAGTGCCATTAACATTTCAAAAAATCATGTTATGCACTCTAAGACAAAGCACATCTCTGTCAAATATCATTATCTTAGAGAAGAAGCTCAAGAGAAGAAGTGGTGTTGGAGTATGTTAGCACAAAGGAACAAATAGCAGATATCTTCACCAAACCACTGCCAAGTGACACTTTTGAATATCTCAGAAGTAAGTTAGGGGTCCTACCCCTATCTTCTACTCACTGATCGAGTTCAGTGAAAGCATCAATTCGATGACTCTATCGAATATCTTTTAGGAGTTGATGCTGATTTACACACTTTAGGATGTTTTCTAAAGGTGTATAGGAAATAATGTAGGATACAATACAGGGAATAGGAATTGAAGACAAATGCTCTGACCGAGACTAAGTTGACACATTATAGTAGGAATTCACTTCATACAGGAAGAAATTATGTTTTAGTTCTTTACTTTTTGGCATTGTTGTCAAAGGGGGAGAAGACTGGAGAAGACTGGAGAAGACTGAAGAAGATTGAAGGAAAAAGAGGGAGAAGACTGGAGAAAAGAGGAGAAGTCTAATGTATGGGGGAGAATTCTGATGACAGCAAGAGAGCATTTTAGCATTTCAGAATCACAGCAATCTGAATCTTTTTAAGGTCAAATCAATTGGTGTTGCCATCAATTCCAAAGAGGGAGATTGTTGGCATTTGACATTATAACAGACAATGGGAGATTTTTGGCATTTCAATAAGGATATTGAGAAGGTTGTTGATGATTATGGATATAACTGATTAAGGATGTTTACTGTCTTGATATTATTATTTTGTCATTGATGTCAAGAAATTGATTTTCTAATTCAGTATGATGTTGCCATATCTTAAGAAGTATGATTTGAAGAGTATAAAGATGTCGGTAAAAGACACAGAAAGAATATGATGAATAAGGGGATGAATAAGGTATTCAATGGGCAACTATTACCGAGCCAGACAATGATGAGATCATGATGTTTAGATTGTTTTAACATCATACATATGTTGTAAATTGTAAGGTTAATACTATACTATGTTACTGAGCAAAGAACCTAGTCAATAAACCCTAAGGAACCTAGTTGGTAAACCCTAAGGTTATACCTATTGGTTAATGAAGGCAGAATGTCTATCGAGTGAAGTTTAGTATTTACCGAGTTGTTACCGAGTTGTAACCGAGCTGTAATAGAATACATTAAATGGTTACATGCGTTATTTAATGAAGGAAGCTGATGAGCTAGAATTGATTAAATGATTGGTATGTCGTGCATGAAGTTTGTTAATGAATCTATGGCAAAGGAAAATCGGCATGAAGATCTACAGCTTAGATTGAACTGCAATACCCTAGTACAAGTTCCAAGAAATGTATGCAAGTTCCAAGGCAGGGTAAAACATTTTTAGATCGAAGGATACATTGAACCTGGTCAAAGTTTGAAGATTTGATGGCTATGATTGATCATGGGAAATGAGATCAAGGACATTAAGCGGTTGGCTAATTGTTTATAAATAGGGAACTATTGATAAACAATGTATGTAGGCAAATGTATGCACAGGGATGCTACATAGTGATTACCAAGCACAGAAGCTTGAAGAATTGTTTGAATAACAGAGTATAGAAGCCCAACAGATGGACAAGATTAGTTCTATGTCTAGATTGTATTGAGCAAATAAGAATTTGCTTTAGCATTTTAGATGTGAAGTTGCAGATGGATTTTTATTACTGTTATTTTGTGAAAGTGGCAGAAAATCTCTTAACCGGGTGGACTTAATAGTCTTATTTGTAAAACCCTCTAGCAAGGTGACATTCTAATTGAGTGTTTGAAATCCTTTAACAAGGTCACTTCTAACAAGGTGAAGATCCTAATAGATCTGAGGGAAATCCCTTAACCGGGTCACATCTAGCAATGTGTTTGTAATCTTTGACAGGATTTTCTTTTAACCGAATATTCTAGAAGAGTATATTTCTTAGTGGGTCTGAAATCCCATAGTGGTTTTTTCCTATTTGGGTTTCCACGTTAAATCTAGTGTTATGAGGTTTATGATGTTTATATGCTTTTGAGTTTGCATGTTTAGCAGTTTTGGTTATATTACTGAAGCATATGTTACCGAGGTTGAATCTGATGTTTTTATGGAAGATTAAGTTTGTATGATTCAGCCCCCCCTCTCTCATCTTGTTGGCTATTGGATCTGTACTTACATTAAGTATCAGAACTATAAGATTCTAGTAGAGATTGATTGATACCTTGAGATTAAATCTCTGATATTTTCATTGGGCTTCTAGTTACAGTGAACAAGGTCACCGATAGTAACCCTACTTCCAATGTTAGCTTGAAATTGTCTAAGAAATAGATCCATGAGCTGATCAAAGGTATGAATAGAATGATATGGTAAGGAGCTATACCATTCTAACGTGGTTCCCTTAAGGAATCATGGGAATAATTTGAGCAACACAAAATCTAGGTTGTGATAGTCACTACACATGGTCATGAAGGAGTCAATGTGCACATTAGGCTTCCTATCACCATTGAACCTATCAAACTTCAATGATTCTATTGCAGGAGGAAGGATGGTATTTAGGATAGTGATATCAAGGGGACTCTTCCTATAATATGAAGGCATAGACAATTGACTAGAAGTGAAGGCTAGGTTTGTGAGTTGCAACAACAACTGTCCCATGGTTTGTAAGATGGTGCTTAATACTGAATTAGTGAGTGGAGGAGGTGGAGGTGGGCTAGATACACCACCATCTCCACCAGTACCTCCAAGAGAACCACCAATAGAACCTGCACTACTGGCAGAGGTAGTACTAGCGCTGACCATAGAGACCTGAGTTGCGGTAGAGGCAAAGGTCGAACTACTAGAAATACTTGTATACCCCAAGGGAGTGGTCACAGAATTGATGGTAGGGATGGTGGGCTTAGGGTCAACCATGTGTATTGTTAAACTAGGTATGTCAACACCTAACTGAGAACCACAAATGTTAGACTGGACATCATGCAGGGGTGCATCTGCCAAGGGTACATGGGTTTTGACAATGATAGATAACGCCCTCAGCATCTCTATACATTTCTTATGTGAGATAAGCATATCTCTAAAAGTATTAACTACACTCCCAACTTGAGGGAGGACACTCTCTTGGTTGAGGAACCCTTGAAAATCTCTTAGGTTCTCCTCTAGAGACTGAATCTGGTCAAAGTAAATAGTGATAGCGGAATCATGGTCAACAATAGGAGAAGGCAACATAGAGTTCATCAAGGAATTGTTATGAGAAATAGTAGCTTGTGAGCCTTCGATGAAAGGTGTCTAGAGAGAATAAGAAGGAAAAAGCTTGTTTGAGTTAGACAAAGGGTTTTTGATCATCGCATCAGATAAAGGAGGATTGTAATGTTCAAGAGGGAAACTCCATCTAGATGACCTCCTGATTAAGTCTCTTGTGGCAGTCTGGGTCATAAATCTCATAGACAAGCAGGTCACGACACTCAAACTACACTACAGGGACACAAAGGATCTTGTCTTCTACTAAAGCTTACTAATTAGAGAGATGAAAAGACAAATGCAAATGCTAGGACAATGAAGCAAACAATATTTTAGATTTTAAAATTTTAGATTTTAAATGTATTCAATGAGCTATATGATTAAAGAACGATGTAGATAGAAAACTAAATTTCACATCAGGTTCAGAAATCAACCCTCTGATACCTCACTTAAAATGGTGCTAAGGGTGAGCTACGGGATATAAATAAAAAAATAAATAAACTAAACAAAATCTAAGGCTCCCAAATGATCTTTCCAAGCCTCTATCCAAATGACAAGCACGCAAGTCTAGGACACTAGCACGATGCACTGTCATCATGTATGGACGAGGTATAGAGATCACACAAAATGTACCAGATGTGATTATAATGTAATAAAAACACAAAAAATGATAAAGCTAAGCTAATGAATATAAAATTCAAAATGACTAGGATAAAGTAAAAGGAGAAAAGATGAGAGAGACTCGGAGTCGGTCTATGATTGGAGCCTCCCGCAAAGTGACTATTCTTCCATGATTATTCACCTACACACAAACAAGAGGGAAAATGTTGGGAGTTGTGTTTTAAAGCCTACCTAAGTCAAACCCCTATTTTGGTGTTTCCATCGCCAAAAACAACCCAATAAAGCCATGGAGAAATAAATGATGAAGCTGATGGAAAGACAATGGAAGATAACAAAGTGATCATACATAAAGAGAATGAAAAAGAGAATGAATAAACTCCTCTTTCGAAAATGCTATGAAAATCATGCAATGAGCTATCCGGAGAGTTGGAACAATGGTGGTGTTTGTGAAAAAAGATATGAATGCTATCTAAAGAGATTTCTAAAAGATCCAACCTATAAGAAGTGATCATATCCCCAAAATGCCATCAAACGGGAGAGATATATGCTCTGGACTAAAAATAGACATCAATGGGTGTATACAGGGGCATTACAATTCCTTCAAGGCACATGCATAATGCTCAAATGGCCTTCTGTGAACTGTTAGAATCATAGGATGCTAGCATTCTGTGCATATATCTTTGTGATGCGCTATATTCCCGAAGGTGACAGATCGACGAAGTTGGTAAAGTTCCAGTTTGAAGCTAATGAAGCAATCCTGATGAACAAAAGGACAAAGATGGTGGTAGATGACCTCCAATACATTTAAGTATCATCCATAACATCACACATAATTCCACACATGACACAAATCAAAAGGTTTAATCTTGTTTTTCCATATAATGTAATGCCATAACCAAGAAAGCAAAAGATCGGTATGCGACAATCATCCCACATTTTTTTTATCTCAAAATATTTTTCTCTTACTATATATGGTGAAAATGGATAACAATAATAACAATATTGAAAGACTAAATGAATTCAACCACCAAACCCTAGCCTAACAACAACAAAGATCCACCATAACATATGAAGATTACCTAAGACAATGCAAATCAAACAAAATCACAAAGATTATACCATCACATGTCCAATAAGGTTTTGATCTCCATTCTTCCTATCTCCATTGATCTTGCTTGATATATTTGCTCTCAGATTTTATGTGCACAAGAGCTCAACAAAGAATGGAATGTGGTTGCAAGTAGGATCGCATATGCTCAAAAGCGTAGTGTAGTCAAGTGCATAAATTGATTAGAATGATTGATTAGGGTTTGATAATGAAGGAAGTATCTCCTTAAATAGAAGACACAATATGAAATGGAGGGATAAGATTGAGAGGTGTAAAAGGAGGTCGGCTATGATTAGAGGGTAGATAAAAGAAATAATAAAATAATGAAAGGGGTAGGTAGTGTATGAATTAAGAGATGAATGACATGTATAATGTGTAGAAAAGGTTAATGAATTAATTAAATAAATAGAGATTTATTTAATTAATAGAGGAAATGGGATAATTAAATAAATAAGATATTTATTTAATTTAGGAAAAGGATAATTTAAATAAATAAATGTATTTATTTAAATGAGAAATAAGGCTCAAAGAGGATAAATGAATTAATTAAATAAATAAAGATTTATTTAAGTAATAGAAGAATTAGGCTTATATAATTAAATAAATAAAATATTTATTTAATTAGACTGGACAATTTTAGGTGTCTACATTTTGCCCCTCTTTGAGACAATGCGGCTTGTTGCGTTGTTTCAAAGAAGATAAGATAAACTGATATAGAGTTGCTCCAAGATGGGAATGATATGCCCCCTCGAGAGATTGGATGAAAATGTCTAAAAAGATCGCAGACAATCTCTCGATAAGAAAGAAAGGCTAGAATGAACTGACCAGATAAAGTGACAGAGTCACAGTTTAAAGAAGACTGACTCGGGAAATGAGGGCTAGGGCAAGGGTAGGCTATAAGATAGACCACGGGAAAAATACATCCTCATTATCATCTACACATCCATGAGAGCAGAGTGCAAAGCAAAAATAGAGCAGTAGTAGTCAGCAGCGATGGCCTTTGTTCACAGATTCGATCGCGTTCGCCGATTCCAGAGCCCAGCAGAGGTAGGAGAGCCGATAAGTACCGCAAAACTACCTCTTACTTCGATGCATTTATTGTTGTCATTAATGCATAGTAGATAGGGCAAAAAATGTGCTTAGAATAGGGTCCAAAAAATGTCAAAAAATGCTTAGGCGCGTCTGCATTGGTGTCAGGCGCGTCTATGCTTGTGAGGCGCGTTTGGGTTTGTGCCAGGCGCGTCTGTGTTTGGAAACACATCTATGTCGAATACGATCACGTTTGTGATGTTGAAGCGCGTCTATGCCAAGAAGGCACGTCTGTGTCACCCAGGTGCATCTGTGCAGAGCATAGGCATGTCTGTGTCTGTCAGGCGCGTCTGTGTTTTTCAAGCGCGTCTGTGCAGTCTTCAAGCGCGTTTATGTTAGGAAAGCGTGTTTATGTCCAAAAAATGTGAATTTGCATCTTCTAGGTCAAATCGGCAGTTCTGTGATGAACATACGCTGTCGATTGGATAAGCTGCTGAGAGGATACACTCAAGCAGGTCCTCTAGGGAAGACTAGGATAGATCAAGGCACTTTGTGATGAACAGTGAGTACCAAGAGAGAGTACTTTGTGATGAACAAGGAGTACTAAAATGTGAGCAACACTTTGTGATGAACAGGGAGTGCAAAATACATAGTACTTTGTGATGAACAGGGAGTACCACTAGGATAGAAGCAATGCTTTGTGATGAACAGTGAGTGTCACTAGGATAGAATGCCATATGCATTTAGATTAAAAGTAGCATTTTGTGATGAATAGTGAATGCCACGATGACTGACATGATTGATTTGCTTGACTGCAGGAGTATTTGCCTATGCTGGAGTCACGGGAGAGATTCCCATCGACATAGAGATTGCGACCTGAGTTGACACTAGAGGACCATACTGCAATCGAGGCTATGAGATTGAGACATGTTCTATATGTGCCTGAGTTTTGAGTGAACATGGGACTACTGACTGCACTAGCAGAGAGATAGCACTTCGAGACATGTACATTTCATTTGTCGATGGGTGAGATGATAGTCACCCTAGAGGATGTATACAAGATACTTAGGATACCGATCGACGGGGAGCTAATTCTGTATGATTGAGATGGAGATAGGGAGGCCCTGAGATGAGTGTTCCAGGACCCAGGATTGGAGATGAGGGCTGGACATGTGGCTTGGGACACGATGACTTCTACAGGATTGGCGCTGCCAGCAGTGATAGGAGGAGTGATCAGTGGGTTCCTGTGTCCTGATAGAGTGACACGGGAGTTGGCTGTGGGCTGGGGAGGAGCATTGGAGATACTAGTGACATAGCACACCAGATATGCCTGGGGACCGTGTGTGCTAGCACACCTCTACTATGCGCTGCATCAGTTTGTGTACCACGAGTCAGTGGGATTGGGCTGTGGGGTGACATTGTTGCAAGTGTGGGCTTATGAGCATCTACCAATGACGAGACCTATACATTTCAGGGGTAGAGGTCACAGACGCAGTTTCATTCACTTGTACGACATGATCACCTCACAGCCACGGATTGGCAGGTTAGAGCATTGGCGACGGGTGATAGATGATATTGATGTGGTCATATGGAGGCCATATCTAGGATGCAAGGAGTGGGAGGATGATACGGTAGAGCTGCTCTACACCTTCCAGAGCAGGTACCTAATTGGGCGGATGCCCTATGTGCTAGAGAGGCAGCTAGTGGACAGGGTTGGCAGGTAGTTTGGCAGGATCCAAAGGATGCCACGGGGCTCAGGTATGTATGCACGGATAGTTAGGGATCAGGCACAATTTGGGCCCTTGCTATCATATGATCAGGCTGTGACGTAGCTAGTAGAGATGGTACCCCTACCTTGGGACATGTGGCCAGAGATTGAGGATGTCGGCATGGATGTCGAGTACACAGCCTACTGGGCCGAGCATCCATTCCCATGCCTGACTGATCTAGGAGAGTTATTTGAGGGAGATGGTGGTGGGGATGATGATGATGATGGATCTAATGGGGGCAGAGGCCGACAGAGGAGGAGGGGAGCAGTTGGAGAGAGGAGGGTTTCCCTGCGGAGGGAGGGTGGAGAGGAGAGACAAGCTCGAGTGGTGAGGGGTCATGGTGGATTGCCGCTATAAGTGCTAGTAGCATAAGGTCCCAGATAGGTGCAGGTATAGGGATAGGTATAGGGATAGGTACCAGTACAGGCACCAGTACAAGTATAGGCACAGGCATAGGGGCAGGCACCCATACAGGGGGAGCCACAGGCAGAGCCACAGGGGGCCGAGGCAGAAGAGGATGAGCTAATCGAACTGAGGGAGATTTGCCAGGGACAGGCAGATGAGATCCAAGATCTGGAGAGGGAGAGGGATGGGCTCAGGAGGCAGCTCAGAGATACTGAGTGGGAGCGGGACCAGGCCATTCAGGGCTACACGGAGGCTGAGACAACACTGAGGGCTGGGAGACAAGCAGCAGAGGACACAGGGGCCGGATATGCCTATGTTTTATGGGCCGGGGAGGAGATTGCCTACTAGCGAGATCTTTATTATGGTGCAATGCCAGCGGATCAGCGGGCGAGGAGCTTTCATAGACCATCGCGGACAGCGACAGCTACGGGAGGGAGCCGGAGGAGACAAGCATCTAGTGGTGGGGTCTTGGGTCCTCCACCACCACCAGATAGAGGGGACAGGAGGGATGATCCTGGGGTGGGTCCTTCAGGGGCTCAGATTCCATCGAGGTTAGGTGGCTCCGAGGGAGGGAGTTCATCATAGCCATAGAGGGCTCCCTATGTATCAGTATTGTACCATTTTTGTATGATGATGTAGACACCTTCGGGTGATTGTAGCCATATGATTTTTGACATCATTGCATCATGACACTTTATATATATATATGAGATGATTCATCTTTGTGGCAGCTATATGCATGTGTACCTATGTGATGAGATGTTCTTATGTTGTATGTTTTATGTGATGCTTATGATATGGATGCAAATATGTACATGATACAATACAATATTTTTGTTCTTTTATGTTTTATATGTTATGCATATGCAAATGTGAATGTATGTAATGCAGATGAATATGATAATGCAAATGTAAATTTACATGATGAGGATGTAAAATGTGCTAACAGGTGTTATGTGCAGGATGTGATGCCATTGTGATATCTATATGTATGTATGAAATGCTTATATGTGGTAATGCAGGTGCAACTACATGAAATGCAAATGTTTTTGGTGTGTCATTATACTCAGTCATGTGATAGCAGGCTACGCGGACTCGAGAAGGACAATGGAAGTCAATCAAGAAAGGGGGATGGAAGACAAAAGATATGAAAGTGAAAGAGCTTCTTGTGCGTTATCATCATTGAGCTTTATTATGGCAAGTAGGTTATGACAATCAAGGCATATGTTTGCCCCAGAAAGTCATTGTACCTATTTGCATGGAGATAAGACAGTCACAAACAAGGAATGCCCCAGTTCACACTAGACTCGCAGTGTCCTCATATCCTTGGACAAGTCATAGCATTACTAAGAGACAATCCACAGACAGCAAAGAAAGATAGGTGACAATACCCCATCCTCACCTTTCTAGTCAAAGACATCCCGGAAAAGCTAAAAGACATGTCACCAAAAGATAAAATCAAAAGAAAACCAAGACTCGACACCAACACCCACTGTAGTCCTCAAGTTTAGTGCCTCTTGTCACTTGTATAAGTTTTATTTGATTGTGGTCACAATGTTTACTTTCACAGAAAGGATAGATAGCATGGAACCATATGTTGTTTGAGTCTATTGAAAGATTTGATTTGTTGAAGCCCATTGTTGCTGCTGTGTCTCCTCTGAAACTGACTGAATCCATGAAACTAATACTTTATTGCGGAGAAGACGGAATTTTATTGTAGATTGGCGAAGCAAAATGTTGCTTTATTATAGATTGTGCGTGGATAGACTGGAGGAAGCTAAAAGAAATTGTACTCCTCGAAACATGTGATGCTCTCAGTTCCACACCCATCACTAGACGTAGGATTTGCCTTAGCCACAGATACGAGCTAATTTATTATGGATGGAAAGGGAGGTTTATTATGAATGGCTAACCAATCTTGGGTAGATCAATAACAAGCCATGATAGGAATGGGTAAGTTTATTATGGATGGATAGGTTGTGAGTGTGTGCAAATTGAAGGGATGAAAGTGAATCCTGAAGGAGGGAGGAGCAATGTCTCTATGCATGGTGTTGGTGACCCAGTTTTCACCATGGTACTTGCCCAGGGTGCCACCGAAGTGGTTTTCACCATTGGACGAAATTATTTCTCTTTACTTTTTTTGATTTTTCAATGTTTTTTGTGTCACAAGGCGCCTGTTTGCCAGGTTTTCACCAAGTAACGATTTTTTTATGTTTTATAATTTTTTTTTGTATTTTGAACTTTTTGAGTTTTTTTTGTATTTTTGAATTAGGATATTCCAAAGAGCTATGTGTAAAACCTACGAAGGTGCATGTTGTTGATAGGATCCTCCAAAGGTTCAACTTCTATAGTTGAGAGCTGATATGCACCCGATCCATATGCTACTGTAATGATGTAAGGACCAAGCCAGTTTGGTTTGAATTTGCCCTTCTTCTCTCTGTCTTGCTAATATTTAAGATTTTCTCTGAGAACCAAGTCACCTACCTTGAATGTACGAGGCTTGACCTTGTGATTGTAGTTGTGACTCATTCATTGTTGGTAAGCCTTGAGATGATTAAAAACAGTTTGTCTTCATTCATCCAGTAGTTCCAGTTCTTGTAAGCGAGAGACCATATAGTCTTCATCACTGGTTATGTTTTGCAAAGAGACCCATAAAGAGGGTAACTTGACCTCCATAGGCAAGATGGCTTCAGTGTCATAGACAAGTGAATAGGGTGTAGCTCCTGTAGGTGTGCAGACACTTGTGCGGTAGGCCCAAAGTGCAGGATTAAGTTGGATATGCCAATTACGGCCAGCATCATCGACTGTCTTCTTTAGGATTTTAAGGATTGTTTTATTAGATGCCTCAGCTTGGCCATTACCTTGGGGGTAATATGGTGTGGAGAAATGATGGGAAATATGGAAGTGGTCATAGAGTTCACGAACATCCTGATTTTTGAAGGGACACCCGTTATCAGTGATAATGGAAACAAGAATATCGTATCGGCAAATGATATAGTTGAGGATGAACGTAGCAATCTGTTTTCTAGTGACTTGTGTGAGAGGCATAGCTTCAATCCATTTTGTGAAATACTCTATGGTAGTGATAATGAATTTATGACCATTGGAATAAGGAGGGTGAATCTTGCCTATGAGATCGAGTCCCCACTGACAAAAGGGCCAAGGAGATGCAATTGGTTGTAGTTCTTGTGCTGGCGCATGTATGAGGTCTCCATGAATTTGACATTTCTTACATTTCTTGACAAACTGATACGAGTCTTTTTCCATATTAGGCCAGTAATAGCCAGTCTTGATGAGTTTCTTGGCCAAGGTAGGACCACTAGCATGTGGACCACATATCCCTTCATGTACTCCATGTAATGCAATCTGAGCTTCGTCGCTTTCTAAACATCTAAGAAGAGTGCCATCTAGACCTCGCCAGTATAGGATATCAAATAAAATGACATATCAAGAGGACTAGAGAATGAAAGTGCGACGTTGGTTATTCGATAGATCAGGAGGTAGGGTATTGTCATGAAGGTATGTGAAAATGGAACCATATAACTGGGACTCGGGACCAACAACACATATTGTCTCAGTAGGAATAATCTCATATGAAGGAACCAGAAGGTTATCCACCAAGAACTCATAGCGGGTCTCATTTGGAGGTAGATCGATCAGTGAAGCAATTGTAGCCATGGCATCTGCAGTGCGATTTTGCTCTCTTGGTATCTGCTCAAAATCTATCTTTGTGAATTGTTATTTTAGGTCATCCACCATTTGTTTGTAAAGCATTAATTTTTCATCTTTTGTTTGGTAATCATCAATTGCTTGACGGATGACAAGTTGAGAATCCCCAAAAACATGAAGTTCCTGGATCTTCTACTGAATTGCGATCCGTAATCCAGTTGTTAAAGCCTCATATTCTGCTATATTGTTAGTGCAAGGAAATGATAAGCGGTATGATTTTGGTATAGAATCCCCTTGAGGAGTTATAAAGAGGATACCAACTCCTGCCTCATGCTGTGTGTATGAGTTGTCAAAGTATAGTTGCCGTGGCTTCGCAAGTGACATTGTTAAAATAGATTCATTTGGAAATTCTGAACTTAGAGGAACATCATCAATCATGAGAGCATCTGCTAATTGATCTGCAATGGCTTGTCCTTTTATTGCTTTTCTATCTACATACTCGATGTCAAATTCACTCAGGATCATTACCCACTTGGCTAGTCGCCCAGTAAGTGTTGCTTTATTGAGAAGGTATTTCAACAGATCGATTCTTGCAACCAACTTAGTCTTATGAGTGAGCATGTAATGTCGTAATTTATGTGAAGCAAAGACCACGGCAAGACATGCACGCTCGATTGGTGTGTAGTTTAGCTCATATCCCACCAATGTGCGACTGATATAGTATACTATTTTTTCCTTGCCCTTAGCAATTTGTTGTGCTAAGAGTGCCCCTAGTGCTATCGAAGTAGCTGAGATGTATAGTAATAGAGGCTAATCTGGAACTAGTGGCATCAAAACTGGCGGATTCAAAAGATAATCTTTGAGCATCTGAAAAGTCTGTTGACAGTTATCATCCCATTTGAATTTGATGTTTTTATGTAGCAGGTGCTGAAAAGGATTACACTTATCTGCAAGTTGTGCTATGAATCTTCGTATAGATTGGAGTCTTCCTTGTAAGGATCAAAGTTGACTGATATTTCTTGGTGGTGGCATTTCCAAGATGGCCTTGACTTTTGCTGGATCAGCTTCGATTCCTCTTTTGGACACAATGAATCCTAGGAGCTTCCCGGAGGTTACTCCAAAGACACACTTCTTAGGGTTTAATCTTACTTTGTATTTTTCCAATCGATCAAAAACAACTGAAAGTATGTCCAAATGTGTATTTTTGTCTTTTGATTTACCCAAGAGGTCGTCTACATAATCTTCCACTGTTACGTGCATGAGATCATGAAAGATAGTAGTCATGGCTCTTTGATATGTAGCACCTGCATTTTTTAGCCCAAAGGGCATGACATTCTAGTAGAAAGTTCCCCAAGGATAAGTGAATGATGTTTTGTGTTGATCCTTGGGTGCAATCTTTATTTGATTATAACCAGAAAATCCATCCATCAATGATAACATTTCATGACCTACTATGAGATCAACAATCAAGTCAATATTTGGTAATGGGAAGTCATCCTTTGGACAAGCTTTGTTGATGTCTCTAAAATTTGTACATATTTTGATGTTGCGATATGGTTTACTAATAGGCACTAAATTGGAGATCCATTCAGGATAATCAATTGGGCGTATGAATCCGACATCCAATAATTTCTCAGGTTCTACTTTAACTAGTAATGCCACTTGTGGATGCATTTTTCTTAATTTCTGTTTCATTGGCTTTGCCCCTGATTTGACTGTCAAATGATGCATTACCAAATCCGAATCTAATCCAGGCATATCAATGTATGACCATGCAAAGTTGATTTGTCGTTCTTTGAAGAAACTTATGAATTTTGACCTTTTGGACTCTGTCAACGACTGAGCCAGGAATATGTTGTGTGGAACCTCTTCTGTACCAATGTTTGTTTTGATAGTCTCTTCTACCAACATGGATGACTTTTCCTCATATGATGCTGGGAGAATGTCGAGCCTTCCATCTTTAGGTGCCTCAAAGAGGTTTTTGCCCTCAGATACGTCCTTTCTTTTTACTTTTTTGGGGTCAGACAGCACTATAGTGTGGTTTTCACCATAAGACCCTTGGTTTGTTCTTATTTTCACATTTTTGTGACTAGAAGGTCCAACACCCTCACCAAAATATGCCATGTTATTGAGTTCTATAGTGTATCCCACTTTGTGGTCTCCAGGGGGAAGATCATCTCATAGGCCAAGATAGTCAATAAAAGCTTCATCATTTTGGAATGTATCAAATTGTGCAGGTCCTTCATGATCCCAGTCAATGAGTTGTTGGTGAACAAGGGGAAGGCCTTTAATGTCTTCGAAGTTAGCGGGGCTAAGAGTGAAGATGCAATTATATTCAGGTATGTCAAGGTAATTATCGAGGTCATCGATGGCACTCTCCTCATCAGTCTCAATCGTGAATGAATCCAAATTATCATTACTAGTAGTGCATTCTGGGACAGGTGTTCTCATCCTATGTGATTTCAACCTAGAACCTTGAGACAAGGACTGTGTGGAATCCTCATGGGTTGTTCCTTGACCAACTTTGAACTTTTTATAAAATTCCTCTTCTTCTGTGGGTTCATCTGGCTCTCTGAATGTCTTGGTGAGCTCGTAGTCACTGGAGGATTTGTCTGAACCCCATTCCCATTTGTTGGAGTCTGTGGAATAGCGATCCTCTTGTTGAATTTTGGCAGCTTTGATTTGTAAGGCTTCTTCTGTCCTTTGAGTGTGTACCTTGGAAGCTAGGAAACCAAGTCCTTTCGAACATTCCTTTTTGAAAGTCAATTCAGGTTGTAAAGGTTCAATGATTCCTTCCTTTCGAAACCCAAGAGGGCTTTTTCCATCATACCCAAATTTTTGGAGAATCTTGAAGCCTTCGCCATATTTCTCACATGGTAGACTGATGTGATTTTGTGTGTCATCTTAAATGTCTTTGTAGAGCATTTTGTATAAGTCTTCCTCTTCCAATTCGCCCCATCTTTGAAAGATAGTAGGGTCCCATTTGAGTACCACGATGGATACTTGCTTGTTAGGATGTGGTCTTCCATATTCTTTTGGGGAACTCATGACTTGTCATAAGTACATGGTCTGATTTAAAGTGTATTCCCCCATGCCTTTGTCTTGAAATCTGCCTTTAAGCTCACCTTGTTTTGATGTCGAAGGTTTTAATGACTCAGGATAAATGTATGCCAAAGAAGGAACAGCTTCACGATTACTGGGAATGATGGTCTCAGTTTTTGATCTCAAGTTATTGCAGTATATGAATGGATTAGGATCACCATTAACTGTTACCTCTATTCCATTGTGAGGAAGTTGTAGCATCCTAAAATTGCAACACTTGCAATTTCGACCGCATTTGGGTCTTCACGATGGCGACGCAACACTAAACCTAAATGGAGACCCTGAAACTTGTCCATGACATCAAAAACTACATTTTCTTGTACCCTGGCCTGATCCTCCTTGCACCCTGCTATCCCGGGAGGTGGGACCAAAGCACCCAGCGCCTAGTGCCCTAGTCCCCTAGGACCATGGCGCCCAGCGCCCTGGTCCCTGGCCCTATTTTGGTCCCAGTCTCTTATGGGGCTTCGGGTCTTTTAGTTTGCAAATTGGAAAATATTGTTTCCTGGTCGGCCTAAGGTCGGAAAAATCAGTCTATCAACCCTAATTGGCAAGTATATAAACTACATTTCCTCTCCCATTTTAAAGGATGGGAAAAAAGGTGGAAGCGATACTCAAATACTCAAGCATTCAAGCATTCAAGCATTCCTTCAAGCAATTGATCATTCTAAGTCTCCATTCAAGGCTAGGTGTTGCATTCAAGACAAGGATTCAACCATTGAAGAGGAGATCACATACCACATACCACATACAACATACAACATACAACAACATCTACACCTTCGCATGTAAGAATACAAACATTCTTACAACAAGGTACTAGTACTTGTTTTACATTACAATCATTTTACATTTACAGCATTCTCATTTCTTGGTTAATTCCAAAACTGGGGTTTGACCTAAGGGCAAACCCCTAATCCCTAACCCCCCAATCATCTTCACTTTTCTGTGTGTAGGTTGCAGGTACGCGGCTGTAATTGAAGATCTAGAATCCTTGTGCAGAGACGAACAGATCCCCCTTCGTTTCGCGGATTTTTCGGAGGACCGTGTGCATGCCAGGCGCCATCATCCCATCAACTTTCACTCAAATTTGCAGGACAGCACCGTCTCGACATTTTACTGCTAATTCCAGGTCTGCAGCTTCATCCTATATCCCTATCTCAGTTTATAAGCGAATCTTTCTCACTTTCTATGCATTCCTAGCTTGATCCTTCTATCTACATTCTTTACAAAAGAGGGTAGCCTTGCTGTCTTAACCCTTGAAACTCATTTATAATCCAATCTTGCATTGTGTGGGATTGGATCTTGTGGGCTTCAACCCCTCTTTTGAATGTAAAGTCTCCCCTAAGTGAAAACCGTCAACCCTAGTGACCTCCTTCCCCTCTCCTTGGAGTGGTGGGGGGGAACACTTAGGGTTCGCTCATGATTTTCCGCTTTACATTTTGGTGAACCCGACGTGAACATCCTTTCTGATTATTCATGGTTGGATCTGAAAATTGGATGCCTTGATTACATTTCCATGTTTGATCTTTTGCAAATTTTAGAGGTTAATTGCATAAAACCCTAAATTTTCTTTCTAGTAATTGAGCTTGCGAAATGTTTAATGGTTAATGCTTGTTTCAGATTTACCCTTCTATTGCAAACTATCAATTCATATTTGTGCTTTAATTCTAAAAATTAAGTGGTTAAGTTTCAAAACCCTAATTTTTAAAAACCCTCTTGATTCAACCGTTGACTGACAATTTCACTAATCAAAACATCTCCAAATCAGCTGTAACTTTGGATTCCGCAATAAAATCATAATATCTTTCATCCCTGAAAATTTGGAAAAAAGTTGCGAGGACCGTGTGCACTCCAGGCGCCATCGTCCCCGACATTTTTTCTGAAATTTCGGGAGCTAGATCTTACTGTATTTTTATGCTAAAATCCAAAATTTTGGCTGATTTTATCAATTACAACACTTTCAAAATTAAAGTCAAAGTTGGTCTAGTGATTGCTTGGATTAAGGCTTCTAATCATTCAAAAATTGGTGAAATTGAAATTTTGTGTCAAAATTATGTTCTTACTGTCCTAAATCTGAAAAGTGTGTCGGCATTCATTCGAAATTTCAGTGCTTTATTCAAATTCTTGCAATTTGTGACTTTTGAAATTAAGTGCTTAATTATACCAACTTTGATTTTCGCTTTCAAAATTGAATTTTGCGTGAAATTGAGTCAACTTTTAAAATTCAAAACTTGCATTGCTCTTAACATTCCCTCTAAAATCATAAAATTCAAAATTTCAGTTTCCCTCTCTTTTTCAAAATTCAAATTTTGCATTTTTCGACAATTTTGGTAGGGTTCAATTTCGAGATTGCAACTTTAATTTGGCCTATCTACAGATCATAAAATCACTCAATTTTTTTAGATTAGCTCTAAAATCATCATAACTTTCATCCCTGCAAATTTCAAAAAAAGTTGCGAGGACCATGTGCACTTCGAGCGCCACGGTCCCTGACATTTTTTCCGAAATTTTGGGAGATTGTCGTGATTGCATTTAACAGCTTAAATCTAGGAGATTGGCTGATTTTACTGAAATTTGCTACCTCAAAATTCAAAATCTTCTCTCTTTCTCTAGTGCATGAGTTTTACAACAATAAGCCCTACTTACACTATTCCCGTTAGACGAAGCCTTAGAATTAAGTCTTTCCAAGGTTTAATTACTGAGGAGATGGAACCTAATTTGAATGGCCTTTTTAACGAGGACACGGGTAATTCCTCTAATCCTCCTAATGATGAAGAAGCTCTCCATGAGGTTTCTATAGAACAACTTTCAAAATTGGATAACCAATTTGATGATTTTCGACAATGGATGTCTCAAGAATACCCCGATAGTCAAGCTCTTTCATTAATTGAGGGTCTAAAACATATGCTTCAAAGTGATAAGAATGGAATTGATATTTTGCGTAGTATTGCACACATTGTGGATTCGAATGTGATGCCTATGAAGAGTTGTGCCGAAACTTTAGGTTATACACAACCTCCTACTCAAGTCAATCATTCTATTCCTCTGACAACTTCTATTGCTAGCATACCAACCTTTACATCAAACACAATGACTACTTCTATACAAGACATTCCGCCTATGATCACCAGTCATGGGGGCAATCCTTCCTCTTCAATTAACCCTCTTCCTTCATTCAATCCAACTTCTTCATTCATTCCTTCAATGAGTGTTCCTATTACATCTCCACAAATGAACATGACACAAGGGGGCAATTCATTCAAGCATTCCATTCCTCCTTGTAGTGTTCCTCTTTTCCAATCCTCTCCTATGACTAACTATCATAGTGTCCCGCCACCCTACTCTTTACCTTCTTTCAATAACATAACACCTCCATCTCAATCTAACACATCTAATATGAACTCTTCGACTGAAGCGACCATTAACAATCTTGCACAAACTGTCTCTTCCTTGTAGCAACAAATTGCCTCTATGAATCAATCTAAGTTTAGTGTGCCCACATTTGATGTTGCGAGCCCACTTTCTCTTGACATTGTTCGAGCTATTCCCACTAAACATGTTGAAATCCCGCATTTGGAGCTTTATAATGGTAAAGGTGATCCTCTAACACATGTTAAGACTTTTCAAACAATATTTACTGATTTTTCTTATGACCAAAGGTTGCTTGCAAAACTGTTTACTGGAACATTAAGAGATAAGGCCCTACAATGGTATTGCTCGTTGCCTTCTTATTCTATCACTTCTTTCGAACAACTTGCAAATGCTTTTATTCAACAATTTCAAAACAATATAAGTCCTAAAGTTACTTTGATTGATTTAATGCATTGTAAACAAGGTGTTAAAGAAAAAGTGACTGATTTCATTGGTAGATATAAGCATTTGTATGCTCAAATCTCTTTTCCAGTGCCTGACAATGATATTCAAAGAATCTTTATTTCTAATTTACAAAAAGATATTCAAGATAAACTTCTATTTTCTGAGTTTACTTCTTTCCAACAGTTGTGTGCAACTCTTCACAATTATCAACTGATTGTGAGTCAAATGGAACAAGCAAATCCTATGGCTCCGAGTGATAAGGGTGATAGTACTCAACAACCATTTGGAAAGTTTAAACCAAACAGAGAGTCCGTTAAGTTCAATGAAAACATCATCAACAACAATGTGAATGCAGCATCAGGTGTGCCTCCTATTTCTAAGTTTTTCAAGAAAGAAAGAAAGTTTACTCCTTTGAATGAATCATTGCATAGTATTATGAATAAGTTATTGGAACAAAATGTGCTTACTCTTCCTCCTATAAGGCAAATCGATCCTACAAAGATTAATTCACCCTATTTTGATAACAAATCTTTTTGTCAATTTCATCGTCAACCTGGGCATGATACTGAAAAATGTTTTGCTTTAAAGGGTAAAATTCAAGATTTGATTGATAATAATACTATCTCTGTTTCTGGAGTGAATGATAAAGGCAACACATCTGTAGCTCCTCCTAACCAAAATCTTCAGATTTTTACTGATTCATTACCTTCTCATACCTCTAATGCGATTGAGGCTAATGATTCTTCTTTCTCATCTGATGGTCTTGTGTCTATGACTCCGAATGTGATTAACTTTGTAGAGCAGCAAGAAAACCCTAAAGAACCTTCCATCACATTTGATTCTAGTGAAACTATCAGGGCACCTGATGGTCCTTTATATATAGTTGCAAAAGTCAAGAATACACCTTGCCGTGGAGTGCTTATTGATCCTTCGTGCATGGTTAATGTTATTACTGAAGAATTTCTTTTTACTTTGCAATTGAATCAAGTGATCTATGACAAAATAGATGTGATTGTGAAATTATTTGATGCATTTTCTTCTCCTGCAATTGGTTCTATTACATTACCTATTGAGGTCCATAACAAATCCCTTGATGTGAACTTTGCTATTATTCCTTCATTCGAACAATTTCGTGTGAAGCTTGGCTATCCTTGGCTATCTTCCATGAAAGCTATTGCTTCTCCTATTCATAAGTGTTTGAAATTTCCCCATAATGGTGAAGTTGTTACTATCAATCATAGTCTCTTTAAACCAGCTGAAAGAACTTCTAGCATTCCTATTGATTATTTTTGGCCTAAACATTTCCAATCTCTTCCTCCGCGAAGTGATCATCTTTTCAAATCTTATCAAAAGTGGAAAATAGATATGATCCTATCTCTAAGTGAACCTAGAACACCCAAACTTGATATTCTTATCGTTCTTGAGAAGGAAGTTCTTCCTTTGAAAGATAAAACTAATGTCTTTCCTCAAGAAGATTCCCAACTCATTCCTATGGATGTGACTATGTCTAATAAACCTTCTAAAAGTAGGCCTATACCTCCTCGTCATGATGGACTTGGTCTCCTTCCTAAACCAAATATTCCTCCTTTATACGGAGCAGTTCCTCCTCCTTCTTTTTATAGAGAGAAGAGACCTTCCTCTTCTCCTATTATCCAGCCTAAGAGACCACAACCTAAACACCCAAATGATAAGGATGAGAACATTCCTCCTCCTCAATCTTCTCCACTCCCTACTAAGACTAGACGAAATCGTTCTGCACGTGAACGCCGACGAAAGCGTCGTCTTAGAGCTCAGGCAGCTGCTTCTCAAACTTTACAATCTCCAAAAACACCTTCAACAAGCATTATTCCATTTTCTCCAAAATCTCCTAAACATAAGATGCATGATGGTTTTGATCCTGTGTGAGTTAAAGATCCTATTTTTATAAATCTTGATGATGATATAGATGAAAATGTTATTCATGATGAAAATGTTACTTCTCTTGCTTCTGATAGTGAATATGAACTTGTTGATATTGATAACCATTTATCTAACAAATTTTCTAAAGCACTTATCCTAGCTCCTAGACAAGAACAACGTGGCTTGGAACATGAACATAGCCCTTGTTTGGATCTTGTGATAGCTCCATCTGCTGTGTTGGATGTTCCTCCTCTAGCGTGTTCCCTGCCTTCCTGAAACATTGATCAGCAAGATCGGGGGGTAGATGACGTGCTAGACTAGTTTCATTAGCATAGCAGATTCTTTCCTCCTCTCTTGTGTTACTTCTTCTATGTGTTATTCTCATTCTTCTATTCATTGTCCTTAGTGTTGTCAACTTGAGGACGATGCAAAGCATTGTGACCTCTTTTGGTCTCTCTCATGTTGACTCAAAAGACACATGTGTTCCCTTCTTCTAGGTGACCTTCCTTGATTGGGGAATGAAGAACAATTATGCATACATACATATGATATACATGAATTATCATACAGCATACTGACCCCAAGGAAAGTGAAGTCACCTTGTTCTTTGTGTTTTGTGTCTATTATCCTTGGGCTTATCTCACACTTGGGGGCTAAATCCTTGTGATAACGTGCTCCTTTCCTTCTCATTTCCTATATGTATCACTACCTTAAAGCAATCACCCCCGTTGAGGTGTGTGCGATCGCTTTAACGTAGGGGGGCATACACCCCGTCTATCCCTTCAGGATACTTGAAAATTTCTTGGCGAACTTAGCTTTGCCTTCAAAATTTTTGGTATTTTTCTTGCATGACTCATAGTGAGGGAACTTTACTACTGACAGTCATGGTTCTCCCTCGTGATCTTCCCTTTTACTTTGTCAATCGAAGTCGTAAGATCCTTAGTCCACTGGGGGCTTGGTGTGTCTTGCCTCCTTGACGTGGTGAAAGTCTTTCAATGTTGTTTCCTTGTACTTTATCGGAAGTATGAGCGTACGCTTATACTCCCGCTAAAGTGGGGGCTAAATGTAGCATCCTAAAATTGCGACACTTGCAATTTCAACTGCATTTGGGTCTTCACGACGGCGACGCAACACTAAACCTGATGGAGACCCCGAAACTTGTCCATGACATCAAAAACTGCATTTTCTTGCACCCTGGCCTGATCCTCCTTGCACCCTGCTATCCCGGGAGGTGGGACCAGAGTGCCCAGCGCCCTGGTCCCTGGCCCTATTTTGGGCCCAATCTCTTATGGGGCTTCGGGTCTTTTAGTTTGCAAATTGGAAAATATTGTTTCCTGGTCGACCTAAGGTCGGAAAAATCAGTCTATCAACCTTAATTGGCAAGTATATAAACTACATTTCCTCTCCCATTTTAAAGGATGGTAAAAAAGGTGGAAGCGATACTCAAATACTCAAACATTCAAGCATTCAAGCATTCAAGCATTCCTTCAAGCAATTGATCATTCTAAGTCTCCATTCAAGGCTAGGTGTTGCATTCAAGACAAGGATTCAACCATTGAAGAGGAGATCACATACCACATACCACATACAACATACAACATACAACAACATCTACACCTTCGCATGTAAGAATACAAACATTCTTACAACAAGGTACTAGTACTTGTTTTACATTACAATCATTTTACATTTACAACATTCTCATTTCTTGGTTAATTCCAAAACTGGGGTTTGACCTAAGGGCAAACCCCTAATCCCTAACCCCCCAATCATCTTCTCTTTTCTGTGTGTAGGTTGCAGGTACGCGGCTGTAATTGAAGATCTGGAATCCTTGTGCAGAGACGAACATATCCCCCTTTGTTTCGCGGATTTTTCGGAGGATCGTGTGCACGCCGGGCGCCATCGTCCCGTCAACTTTCACTCAAATTTGTAGGACAGCACCATCTCAACATTTTACTACTAATTCCAGGTCCGCAGCTTCATCCTATATCCCTATCTCAGTTTATAAGCGAATCTTTCTCACTTTCTATGCATTCCTAGCTTGATCCTTCTATCTACATTCTTTACAAAAGAGGGTAGCCTTGCTGTCTTAACCCTTGAAACTCATTTAGAATCCAATCTTGCATTGTGTGGGATTGGATCTTGTGGGTTTCAACCCCTCTTTTGAATGTAAAGTATCCCCTAAGTGAAAACCGTCAACCCTAGTGACCTCCTTCCCCTCTCCTCGGAGTGGTGGGGGGGAACACTTAGGGTTCGCTCGCGATTTTCCGCTTTACAGAAGATTAATGCATTGGTGATATGTTGATGGGACTGCCCTCATTTCATGAATCCAAGGACATCCTAGCAATATGTTATAAGTGAGATCTAGATCTAGGACTTGACAAACCACATCCTTTGTAACTAGCCCAACTCTGATAGGCAATGTGATTGTGCCCTTGGACGAATGTTCTTCATCATCATATGCCTTGATGGTGATTTGATTTGTAGAATTCATAGCTTTGTCAGAATATCCCAATTGTTTAACTGTGTTCAATGTACAAATGTTTAGACCAGCTCCTCCATCTATCAGGACTCACTTTATTCGATGTTTGTGTATGAAGGATTCAACGTGTAGAGGTGTATTATGTGGCTGACTTACGGAGGCGTCATCGGCTTCTATGAAGGTAAGGGAATATGGAATGGAAAGGTATCCCACCATGGCTTGAAACTGGTCCACATTCAGATCAATAGGAACGGCAGTGTCTCTCAAGATTTTGTCAAGAATAGCTTTATGAGTGGGGGATATGCGTAAGAGCTCAAGGATGGAGATGAGTGCGGGTGTCTTCTCTAACTGTTCTACAAGGTCATACTCAGGTTTGGTTGATGAAGAAGCAGTGTTTTTAGTTGAAGCACCTGGCAAAGTGATTTTACCTCAACGAGTTGTAACATGACATTCAGAGGTAGGTTCGGAAGAAGATCCAACACCTTTCAGAACGATCTTGGGTCTCTGGGTAGAATTCTCAAGGGTTTTGTCCTTGATGATAATGGTAGAGACGTAATTGTCCATCGAAATGTGATTGATGGTTGAATCATAGTTATAAGATGCTCTGGTATAGTTGGTTTGATCATCTGTGGCTTTAGCTTTTCCCTTGTCATGTTTTGGGAATGGTTCCTTAAACATCTCATGTTCTTGATTGGATGAGTGTCCCTCAATCTCAATGTCACCTCTATCAATGAGATCTTGTACGATGTTCTTTAGTTGATGACAATTTCCTATCTTATGGCCCTTTCTCTTATGAAATTCACAATACTCATCATCATTCCACCAATTTGGTTTAACCTTTGGTTCATATGGGGGAAAATCTGGAATAGTGATTACCTTGTTTGCCACTAGCTTTTTGAAAACTGACTCAAGTGGTTCTCCCAATGGGGTGTACTTCCTTCATGATCTGGAAGTTGTTTGAGTATTCACTTGATTGTTTGTAGAACTTGATCCCGAAAAGATGAATTTGGGTCGCACTATGTTGGCATCAACAACACCATCATTGACTGTGTTCTTGTTTTTATTCCAAAATCTCAGCTTGTCTTTTCCCTTAAAGTCATCTTTGTTTTCTTTGAATATCTTAATAATTCCTTGTTCAATTAGGACCTTTTCTGTTGCTAAGCCTTTTTCAATGACGTCCTTGAAGGTGGACAAACAAGCTTTCCTTAGATCATAGCCAATGTCTTTGTTAACATTTTGGGTGAACATTTCTACCATTTGTTTTTGTGGAATTTCACAAGAGCATCGGCTAGCTAGATTTCTCCATCTTTGTAAAAATGATGCAAAAGACTCTCCCTCTTTTTGCTTGGTGTTGCACAAAGTAGTGACTGATATGTCTATCTCTATATTGTAGGAGAAATGTTGAATAAATGCCTCTGCTAAGTCACCCCATGACTTAATGCCAGGTGGAAGTTGGGAGAACCATTCCATTGCTTGATCACCTAAGCTTTGTGGGAATAATCTTATCAAATATGTCTCTTCTGAAGCTACCTCAATGCAAGCTATGAAAAACTGTCTTATGTGTGCCTTAGGATCCCCTTTTCCTCTATACTTATCAAACTTAGGCGTCACAAAGTGTGTAGGAAATGGAGGCATTGGAATGCTTTTGTCAAATGGATAGGGACATATGTCTCTCATTGTGTATGTTGGCTTTGATGTATTTATGTCCTCCATTTTCTTTTGTAAGTCCCTGATTTGTTGCTCCAAATTGTTCTTAGGTGGAGATTGACTTCTTGGACCATACCCCATGCTTGAGGCACCAATTGGAGGAGAAGCATGTTGTATATATGGATGATATTGATCATACACATGTTCATATCGAGGAGGTCTATAGTGATGCTGCATATATGGACCACTTGGTATAGATTCATGTTGAGGAATGAAATATCTATTTTGTCCATGTATACCATACTCTACAGGCATGTCATGTTCTAATGTGTTGCCCCCAAATTTGACACGGGGTTTCCTTGTGTCCAAATTTTGAGTATGCCTTTGAATATCCAATTTCTTTGGTGGTTGGTCCGTAGCATTGATATGTGATTGAGCATATTTCTCTGCATAAGACTTCAATAATGGTCTATGAAGGTGAGTATCATATGCTTGACCATGTGTATGTGGGACCTCTGGTTTTTGAAACAAAGATGATGGTGATTCAGGCACAAGATGTGGTCTTCTATTGCCTCCACAATTAGGCCTCCTTTGATCCATGTTGGAGTGAGGTTGTTGCAAAGGTCGATTTTCCATTATTTGAGACATGTCAAAATCATGAGGTATCTTGGCTCCACTTTGTGCCATCATTTGTAAGAAGTATTGTCTATCCCTCCTCATTATTTCCTCAACCAATCAATTGAAATGGGGATCCATAATGGATTCTTCCACATCTGCTGAATGTACTGAAAAGTTGTCCATTTCATCATTGTGTGTATCATTGTTGTTTGTAGTGTCCATGTTCTCAACATTTGGAATGTTTCTATAAGCATCCATGTCAGGTAATGTAGCATGATCAGAATTGAAAAAGATATCATTGTCATACTCATAAGAACTCATGTTTGCAGACTCTTGAGCCTCTTTAGTTTCTCTCCTAGATTTTTGAAGATGGGTTTCAACCATGAACTAGGTATTGACCGAGATGTGTGAGACTAGATGAAAATGGAAAAAGTATGGAAGACCAAGAGTTGGATGGAATGTAAATGAATCTGAGTTGTACTTGCAATGTCCAAAGTGTAAGACCAAGTATGTATGTAGTAGAGTAGGTGTGACTTCCAAAGAGAGGATAGTTTCTCTTGATGAGGTAAGTTGACCTTGACTCTAAGTAAGACCAAATGAGACCCAAAGGTGATAGACCTTGATGAGGGACCACTTAGAAAAATGTTGTTGTATGTAGTGTGTTGACAAAGCATGATGAGGACAAGCAAGTGACCTTTTGACTCAAGTTTAGACAAATGTAAATTTAATGCAAGATGTAAAGCAATGATGGACTTTGTGAGACCCAAAGACAAGTTGAATGCTAGATGAAAACCTGGAGAAACAACTTAGGAAGCTCAAGAATTCCGAAACTGATTGCTCTTGTTTGCTGGACTGTAAATTTTTTCCAATTTGTGAAGTTGTTGGTTGTGACCAAATCTGAATGTTTGACTATTTTTCGTGACAAGAGGACACAATGTTGATGAGGACTCAATGTTTGCAAGTGTTTAGACTCAAAATTACTCCAAGAAAAGTGTGTTGTTTGATGTAAAAATGTTTTGCATACACTTGAAGACACAAAAGACACAATGTTTTGCTGTTTGGTCCTAAATATTTTGAATGTTTAAAATAAGTCAAGCACAATTCTTATGGCTAGCCAAGACAATAGTTGTTGATCCCACATGAGGTTTTACCCCCGAGGCTATGCTATTCAGAGCAGATACTTAGATGCTTGACCTCACTGGCTCCACCCTCGGCACTCACTTCTCGGGTCAGCCAAGCATCAGTCCCCATGAAAACTCCCTGTGGCGAACTTTGTATCTCTACTAAGAACCATATGTGTGTGGGCCGCTACCAGAGGTCCGACCTCCTTCCTCAACAACTAGAAGGATTTTGGCTTCTAAAACAAAAAGGTGCTATTAAAGGCATCCGCTCATGTGGCCATACATGCAGCACTTTTAGCTCTGTAAATATAGAAGGCTCCCAGCCAGTAGGGGTTACGCCCTACAACTGATCAAATAAATTTGATCAAACGGGTTTATGGGGAGACATAGTGTCGGTATGAACTAATCAGAACATGTTATTCATAGTTTTCACCATGAATACATTTATTTATAGTGGTTCGGAAGAGGTGGTTTTTCCTCGCTACCACTTGGGTCGTTCTCTTCTCACTAGTAGTCCTAATGACCACACGGGAAGATAGACCCTCTAAAGATTAAGCAAAAAGAGCCTATTGCTCAAGACACAAAAGACAATGATTCAATTTTAGTGCACCAATTGAAGTGTTTGCTAATCTATGAAAACAAGGCACACAATAAAAATCAAAACCCTTGCCAAGGACCTGCAACAAAAGGTTGTTAGTAGTTTGGATTGTTTCAAATGATCACCCCTTCCTGCAAGCACACAAGTTAGGTAAATTTTAAACCCAAAAGACTTTGTGAAAATAGGGGCCTTCAACCAAATGATTTTGCTTTCAAGACAAGCTACACCAATGTCATTAGCTAGATCTAAAAATGTTAGCTTAAAATAAACCAGATCTGAAACCCTAAATGCAAAATCCAAAATTGAATCGATAAACTGAAAAATTTGAAATCGGTGAACATAGACGTGATTACCCTCAACACAGACGCGATTTCCTTACACAAACGCGGTTATATGTGACGCAGACGTGGTTCCAGAACGCAAACATGATTTTTGGACACAGATGTGTCTAAAAACACCGCAGACGCGACTTTAGAACACAGACGCGGTTTTCGGAACCTGCAAAATAAAATACTGTTGATAACACAGACGCGGTTCCAGATGTCATAGATGCGATTCAGAAACCCAGACGCGATCCAAAAGTTCACAGATGCGAGAAAAAGCCAAAAAAGCGATCCGAAAGTACGCAAACGCGATAATGTCAAAATGTTGTCGAAAACGTCAGATTTGCAACTTTCAAAAACACAAAATCTGCAACAAGGATGTTAAATGCAAAAGGGACAAGAGTCCCACCGGGCGTGCCAAAATGCATATGGTGAAAATGGATAACAATAATAACAATATTGAAAGACTAAATGAATTCAACCACCAAACCCTAGCCTAACAACAACAAAGATCCACCATAACATATGAAGATTACCTAAGACAATGCAAATCAAACAAAATCACAAAAATTATACCATCACATGTCCAATAGGGGTTTGATCTCCATTCTTCCTATCTCCATTGATCTTGCTTGATATATTTGCTCTCAGATTTTATGTGCACAAGAGCTCAACAAAGAACAGAATGTGGTTGCAAGTAGGATCGCATATGCTCAAAAGCGTAGTGTAGTCAAGTGCATAAATTGATTAGAATGATTGATTAGGGTTTGATAATGAAGGAAGTATCTCCTTAAATAGAAGACACAATATGAAATGGAGGGATAAGATTAAGAGGTGTAAAAGGAGGTCGGCTATGATTAGAGGGTAGGTAAAAGAAATAATAAAATAATGAAAGGGGTAGGTAGTGTATGAATTAAGAGATGAATGACATGTGTCATGTGTAGAAAAGGCTAATGAATTAATTAAATAAATAGAGATTTATTTAATTAATAGAGGAAATGGGATAATTAAATAAATAAGATATTTATTTAATTTAGGAAAAGGATAATTTAAATAAATAAATGTATTTATTTAAATGAGAAATAAGGCTAGAAGAGGATAAATGAATTAATTAAATAAATAAAGATTTATTTAAGTAATAGAAGAATTAGGCTTAGATAATTGAATAAATAAAATATTTATTTAATTAGACTGGACAATTTTAGGTGTCTACACTTACTACTATAGGATTTTAAATATTCCTAACCATTTCTCTTGAAAGATCCTCTCCTAGTAGACAAATACGATTAAATTATCTTGATAAAAGAATAATAGGAGATCATAATGTGCATTAAAAATCTTATCACTGAGAGACAATATCATATGTGACATTTCATACAAGATTACTTGTATGAGTTGTGTATGAGATGGATATGAATTTATGTAACACATATTTCAATGATGCCCAAGTAGATCTAGTATAACATGAGTGAGAAAGACAATTATAAACAATATTGAGATAGAATTTCAAGTCAGATATGTTTTCCATGAAATTGGTTGTTTGACATAGTGGTTCAAGGAAAATTTCATGATCAAGATATCTTTCTCATTTCAGTTCATCAGATCCTTTGCAACTTTTAGAAGGTGTGTTCCTTTTGGTAATTTGTATACCTTTGTATCTTTTTTTTAAGGTTGTGTGCCTTAGCCTTGCAAGTCCTTTTAGGTGCAATGAGCTCCTTCACCTTGAGCCTAAAATTTATAATTAGTTATCTATATTGTGAGGGTGATTCTCACCATGGTTTTTTCCTATTTAGTATTGTCTACATAAATATACTATTCTTGTGTATGTTATGGTTTGTTCTTTTATGTTTCATAATTACAGTAACTAGTTAAGTGTGATTTCAAGTTTAATTAATTAAAAGTGAAGTGTTTTGAGGTTTGGAATGATTCACCCCACCTCTTAGTCTTGTGGTGTGTTGAATAATTAGTATCAAAGCATTATTTATCCTAGAGAAGATTAATCACTTCAGGAAGATCCTAAATGGTACAAGAAGTTAATTTCAAAGCACCAATATTTGATGACACAATAAGTTTGATGACACAAGTTACTCTTATTGGAAATAAAGAATGGAATTTTATTTGGAATCTCTATTGAATGGAATATGGGAAAGCATTAAGAATGGGTATAATTATTTCAAAAAATGGTCCTCAAACTCTAGATGAGGATAAGGAACTTGAGAACAATGCAAAGGACAAAGTTGCTATTATTAGTTTTTTAAGTAATGTAGTATTTTTCAAAGTTCTCAGGTTGAAGTCTACTAAAGAGGTTTGGGAAAAGTTGATAATTGTATATGAAGGTGATGAAGAGACAAAGCATCCCAAGTTGAGAAATTTGAAGGAAAAGTTTGAGAGCTTAACAATTTCTAATGATGAGAACATTGAACTTTATATACATTAGGTAAACAATACTGTGAGTGTAATTAAGGGTATTGGTGGTAAACTAGAAGAAAGTAAAGTTGTGAGAAAAGTGATGATGACGCTACCTAAATGCTACAAACCTAAGAAGTACATGCTATTTAAGAAAGTAATGATATGGACAAGTACACTTTGGATTAGTTGTATGCCTCACTATTTTCATTTGAGATTGCTGAACTAGATGAGATACTAAAAGAGAAGAAATGTGTTGCCTTCATTGTTAGTAGTAAGGTTGAAGATCAACCTAAATTGAGCAATGACATGGATGAGTCAGAAGTAGACTTTCTAAGAAGATTGGAGAAAGGATCTAGAAACTACAAAGGTAGGTTACCCTTCTAATATTTCAATTATGGAATAAATGGTCGTTATGCTTCAAGATTTAGCTATAGGGAAGACTTTGATATAAGATGTAATTATAATGATAAGGGAAGATATAATCATAGATGGAATGATAAAAATGGGAGAATAAATGACAAAGAAAAATCTACGAATAATTTCTATTCAATGGAGACTCATTCATCTAAAGAGGAAGATGGAAATGACTCAAATGAAGAAGCATTGTTTCTAGCTATAGAAGAGAAGAGTGATGAATGATTTGATTATTTCAAATAAGTAGAGAATAGTGAAAAACTAGTGAATGTGAAGATTGTACTACATGCAAAAAATTGATCTTAAGTTATAGATAATTGATTTTAAATGTTCAAATCATATGACATGAGATAAACAAAACTTCATTGATCTTGAGAATTATTGTAGTGGGTCTATAAAATTTGTAGGAGAATAAGTTGCACCTATCTGTGGTAAAGGTGATATTTCAATTGATAGTAAGAATAAGACTAATGATGTTTATTATGTTAAGAGCTTGATACATAATCTCCTAAGTATGATTAAGATATGTAGAAAAGGTTATAAGGTCATACATGGGTTTGGATTTGAAATTAGAAAAGGTAGTTCTAGAAGATTAGTTGCAGAAGGTATAAGAACTAATGAAATGTTTACTATGTGAAGGATAATAATGGTAGTAGTTATATGTTGGCACAAAACAATGAATCTTGGTTGTGGTACAAAAGGACAAGACATATCAATTTTGACAATATAGTAAAGATCAATTCTACTCATCTTGTAAGAGATCTACCCAATATTATCAAACTTGTTGATACTATATGTAGGGAATGCTAGATAGGAAAGAAAACAAAGAGGAGATTAAAGAACAAGGGGTATTCAATTTTAAGATCTTTGGAGTTGGTTCATACATACCTATGTGGACCTACAAGAACACGAGGACTGAATGATGAAAGGTATTTAAAGTTTCTTATTGATGATTAGTCTAGAATAACATGGGTTACTTTCTTGAGAGGAAAATTTAAAGCATTAGAAAGGTTTAAAATATTCAAGTCTATTGCTGAGAATCAAGTTGATGCTAGATCAATATCTAAGATTGATAGAGGAGGAGAGTTTACTTAAAATAAATTTAATAGATTCTATGAAAACAATTGTATTAGAAGACATTTTTATGCTCCTAGGACCTATCAACAAAATGGATTAGTAGATAGAAATAATAGAATAGTTGTTAAAATGGCTAGAACTGTGATGAAGGATGCTAACCTGAATAACATGTATTGGAAGGAGGTTGTGCATACTATTGTTTATATTCATAACAGGGTTTAGATAAGAGAGATTCACAAAAAGACACCTTATAAGCTATATAATGGAAGACCTCCTATAGTTAAGAATTTTAGAATCTTTAGAAGGAAGTGCTACATAAGAAGAGAAGAAGATGATGTAGAGAGTTTTGATGGAAGATCAAATGAAGGAATACTATTGGGATATAGTACAAGGAGTAAGGATTATCAATGTTATAACAAGAGGCTAAAAAAAATTGTGGAAAGTGAAAATGTCAGAGTTAGTGAAGGATGGAATTAGGTTGAGACTATGCTTAAATTTGATAATGAGATAGAAGTTATTTTAATTTTTGTCAAAGAGAGTGCTTCTCTGAAAGAGAAAGAACAAACAAGTGAAGAAGAAAAGGAACATGAACATTCTCCTAAGACACCAACAAAGTATGTGAGGAAGAATCACTCAGAGGAACAAATTATTGGAAACAAGAATAAATGTATTGAAAGAAGAAGAAGACTTGCAAAAACTAGTGAATAAGAAAACTATTGTTACTTATCTCAGGTGGAACCAAAGAACTATGTGAAATCTAGAAAGGATGGACATTGGATTAATGAAATGGAAAACGAGTTGAATCCAACAAAAAAGAACAAACATGGGAACTAGTACCTAGATCCATGGATAAGAACATGACAGGAACCAAGTGGGTGTTCAGACCAAGCTGAGTGAAGATAGAAAAGTTAGAAGGAAGAAAGAAAGATTGGCATGTAAGGGTTACTCACAAGCTGAAGGTATAAAATTTTAGGAGAGTTTTGCTCTGGTTGCAAGAATGGAAGCTATAATGATGTTTCTTGCATTTGTTATTTACAAGATCTTTAAACTATATCAGACACATGTCAAGTCAACATTTTGGAATTTCATGAACTTGAGGAGGAAGAATACATTGAACAACCAAATGGATTCAAGTTCTCAGAATATTCGAATATGGTTTATAGACTAAAGAAGGCACTTTATGGACTCAAGAAAGCTCCTAGAGATTGTTATGCAAGGTTGGATATGTATTTGTTATATCAAAACTCTAGGAAAGGTAATATAGACTAATCTTTATTTCAAATTTCAAGGTGATAAATTATTAATTTTTGTTGTGTATGTTAATGATATCATATTTGGAGGAGATGATGATGCATGTAGGAAGTTTGAAAAAGATATGTAGAAGAAATTTGAGATGTCTATGGTAGATGATCTGTCATTTTTACTTGGTCTTCAAGTTATCCAATTAAAGAAAAACATTTTTTTATTAGACCAATTATATCAAGGAGATGTTGAAGAATTTTGAGATGGAGAATTCCAAACCAGTTGCAATCCATATGTCTAACAGTTGTAAGTTAAGAAAGGATAATGAATCATTGAATATTGATAAGAAAAAGTATAGGTCTATGAAATGGGGATTGTTGTATTTTACTACTTCAAGACTGGACATCATCTAGATTATCTATTTGGTTTATATATATCAAGCTAATCCTAGGAAAACTAATGATTATGTAGTAAAGAGGATATTCAAATATTTAAAATAGACTCTAGATTATGGATTATAGTATAATAAGGATGATATTTTCAATCTGAAAGCATATACAAATGTGGATTGGGCCAAATGTGTTGATGATAGGAGAAGTACAGGTGGTGGTGCATTTTTCTTGGGAGACAGATTGATCTCTTGGTCAAGTAATAAATAGGATTCAATGTCATTATCTACTCTAGAATAAGATTACATTGTAGCAACATCTTGCTTGACCCAAGTTATTTGGATGGAGAAAACTCTTGGTGATATTAAGGTGAAGTATGATAAAGCAATTCCTATTATTTATGATAACACAAGTGCTATTAAAATTTCAAAGAATCTAATAATGCATTCAAGGAATAAACACATTGCAATCCAGTATTATTTGTTAAGACATAAGGTTGTAGAGAAGGAAGTTAGATTGGAGTATGTTCCTACTAAAGAACAAATTGCATATATCTTAACTAAGGATT
Source organism: Cryptomeria japonica (assembly GCF_030272615.1). NCBI lineage: Eukaryota > Viridiplantae > Streptophyta > Pinopsida > Cupressales > Cupressaceae > Cryptomeria > Cryptomeria japonica. Next base: position 765,950,330 of record NC_081414.1, read on the forward strand.
TGTCAAAGGATACCTTTGAGTATCTCTAGTAGAAGTTGGAGGCTAGTTTCCCTCCTTTAAACTATATTTATTCAGTTGGTGCAACTATCTAGGATGAGTTATAAAGTTCATATTTTGATCCTAGATTGATATAGTGGGTTATCTCAAGGGAAGCAGTGAGTATGCAAATACTTGTGTCTTATTAATAAGGGGGAGAGAGAGTTTTGTAGAGTTCCCTTTGTCCTTGATGTCAAAGGGGGAAAGGTACATATAATGGGAGATAGATCAGTTGTCACTACAATTTTATTTGTTGTTTGTAGTACCCCTTCTCGATCAAACTTTTTAGACTCATGTTTGACTTCGGTTGACTATTCAGTGGATACATTATTGTTATTCAGACTTTATGCGATGTTATTACATGCTTTAATTTGATTCATCATGTATGCTTTCATGCAATATTTCCTTATTTATGTTAAAGGTGATTTTATGGATTACTGTCATGGACTAACACATTTACTTTATAAGTGCAATGTGTTATATACCTGTTTCGTGTTTGCAAGTGTATGGGGTGCGATGGGATGATTTTCCTTCACTCACTTCATTGAGACAGGGAACTTCACAATTCTCCTTCATTGGTGTGTGTGTCGTGTCTTCTTTTATATATATGTCTATTTGCACGTGTGGTTCGTTGATACAGGACATTACAAGGACAAGTACCGGGTAGGTATGAGGTATCGTCTCCACATGGTTTCACAGGTCTGAGTGTACCTTATTTATCCAATGGGAGTGGTGGAGATAGTTGGTAGACCCTACGATTGACCCACAATCACAATCAAGTGAGTGTCATCAGTCGATCGTCATTTTTCCCATTTGACCGGTATGCGAGTCTTGGTCCTTTGACTTTTTTTGTTTTGTGAGTGGTCGTGTGGTCATTTCTTATTTTGCATGCTTCTAGTTATTTGGAAAGATTTTATTTGAGTGAATTGTGTTATTTTGTGTTGGTGTATTTAGTTTAATTAATATGCCCTTGAGTTTATTGATTTAATTAAATAAATGGAGTTGTTAAATTTAAATGGTTAAATTGCATGCTATATTTGTAAAAATAGTTGTATTAATTTATTTGAAAAAGAACTAAGTTAAATGCTATGCTATTAGAATTTTTAGTGTAAATGTTGAGTTAAATTCATATGAGAAAAAAATAAAAAATAAAAAGCAATCCCCATTGACCTTGTCGTTAGCTTTTAGATTTTTATTTTTGATTAAAAGAATTGTGTCATGAAAAAAGGGAAATTAGATTTTTACTTTTTAAATGTTATATTTCTATTGGTTGAGGAAAACTTTTAACCTAAAAGTTTAGGTTAGAAATAATTTTCCTATATTACCTGTGAGTTCACGGGAAGTGGAAGGGGAATTTTTGAAAGACAAAATTTGGAAACCATTAGGGAGTAGAAATCTTGATTTTGGATTTGGTGTGCAGGATTGAAGCTCTTCTACAATTTTCTTCTTGGATTGCTTTTCAAGTTGGGTAGATTTTACTCTTTCTTTTGTTGCAAAAAAATTTAAATGTTTTGAGATTCTTCCTATGTGTGTGCTTGGAAATTGCTAAATCTTATTGGAAACTCTAGATTGAAAGTTTGGTTTGGAAATGGAGTAATTTGCTCTTGAATTTAATCAATTCTCAAATCAATATGTATTTGTTAAGAGATTGTCCAAAATCTGGTTGCATGTGTGCTTCCAAGTTTTTTTGTAAAATTTAGTTGTGATTAATTCTCTCTTTTTTTGAGTGGCAAGAAATAGGTTTTGTTTTCTGTATGTTTGCAAGTTTTTTATTTGTTAAAAATCGGGGAGTTATGCTAGCAAAATTTTGTCAATTTGCCCTCTTTGTGGGATTCAATGATTTTTTCCTATGTGTGAAGAAATGAGAAGATTAATTAAATCCCCTCTATTTGCTTAAGATTCTCTTGAATTTTTGCCCAAGATCTTTAGATTTGGGTCTTTTATGCATTATTTGGTAAACAAAAATCTTTATTAAAAATTTCCATTGAAGAAAAAAAAAGTATGTTCTCTGTTATTTTTTTTATCAGTGGTATTATGCAGAAAATGGAATCGTTTATTGTCAAGAAAATTGTAGAAAAAAAAAATATTATTAAAACCCATGTGGCAGGTATACCCCACCACGTGGGATGGTAAAACCTGCTACCATAGGGTAGCAACACTACCATTTGGTAGCGACTGCTACCATTTGGTAGCATCCACCACCAGTTATGAACAAACCCCCAACACTATTTTTAAAATGAAATGTGTTCGCTGTTTTAAAACCACATCATCTTATGATATGTTTTCATGCAAATTTATATATGTATATATATTATTAATTTTTGTATATATATATTTATACATATATATAAATAATTACTTTTTTGATTAAGGCATTATTTTTATGCGGTCAATTCTGGTAAATTAGATTTATTCTGGAAGTGGGTTAAATATTTTAATATGATTCATATATTATATTTTTATATATGTTTAATATGAATTTTATTATTTTATTAGGATTGTTTTATTGGAATATAAAAAATGAATGACATCTTTGGAAAGATGTATTATTTAATGTGGGGTGTTTTATTCATTAAAGTTATTATGACTTTTGCTTGTTCAAATTGAAAAGAGGTAAATTGATTATTAGTGATTAGTTAGATTTCTAGTCTAATTAGATTAATGATGACTTGATTTTCTCTTAATCAATATGGTTATGTTTTATTAAATTTTAATGTCGAATTGCAAATGTATATGATGTTATTAATTTCAAAAGATTGTTTGAGTACGGTCTTAGTGAATTTGGCACTCTTGCAAGGGGCTTATTTTGTTGCAAATTCTTGTCAATGTTTAGTCATCCTGTTGTGGTGTTCATTGTACCTCTTGATCAGGTGTTGTATTTATGACCTTGTTGTTTTAACCATATCGTGCTTATTCCTTATGGTTAACCATTGGGTCCTCGTAGAGTGACCATGTTCATATAGTGTCCTATGGGAGAGTGGCTTTCGAGTGGGGGTCACGCCTGAAGTGGTTGGCAGGAAGGCTTAGATGGAACCGGGGGTTCAGGAAAGATTACTAGGATAACCCAGGTTGGGGGCCAGGACCTATGGAGGCCTACCTAGGGTAACCATCATAAGCTATGCAATGACACTCTCTCTTTAGGGTCACTAGTGTATTGTGATGTTGAGTTCACCTGGAGTATTGTGGAGTCACACTTGTATTGTTGTCCATGTTTTGCTTATACTTGCTTGAGGGTCTTTTTCTATCTCCTAGCACGGCGGGGTGATTCCATTTTGGGATCACATGGTCAAGTGGTAGTTGCACTTCCCATCGTATGATTGTGTTCATGCCTTGATGCAAGGATTGGCTTTGCAGATATTCCTTTGGTTCGTAATTCATGTATCATCTCTTGTTGAAGATTATTGTACTTTTGAGACCTATGTGGTCATTTGTATCAACGGATTTATGTAACCTCATAATTGGTAATGATGTAAGTTTTATATGTATTATTGGAAGCCATGTATTTGATGAATAATGTAATCTTAAGTTAATGGATGTTATTATCTTAGTTATCCATATGCTTTGTGCAAATTCTTTCTTGAAGAGTAATTTATATTGTAATACTTTCAATCTCTCAATGATGAAATTTGTTATGTGAATATGGTTTATTGTGTTCAATAAGTAATTGATGTATAATTGGATTAATCTTTATTTTGGAATTTAACCTTTCATTTAATTCTTCATTGGTAATCCTTTAGGAATTATTGTATTAGTCTTCTGCTTGTGTTATTAATGTGCAATGTAGTAATTAAAGCACTTAATGTGAATTAAACTTTTAAAAAAATATATATTTCACCCTTAGTTGCTTAGTTGTGTGGTTATTCCTTTGGGGTTCCTGGTGGGACATTACATTTGGTATCAGAGCCCATGTTTCAACACTGGGTACTCTAGTTTTAAATTGAGCCCATTCAGCTTGACGTTTTGATTAGGTCTTAGTGTCTGTGTTTCCTTGTCAGTATCCTTGTTGTAGATATAAACCTTTTCCTCTTGTGTAGTGTTAGGATCATGGCTAGGAAAGCCAAGGGTGGTGGTCATGTTGGTGGCCACAATAGAGGCAGAGGTGGGGGACATGGTCGAGGTTCTGGCTGCCATAGTCCTTCACCACCACCCACTCATGTGAGTGTGGATCAGGATCAGTCTATTCATTAGAATGAGCAGCATGTAGCAGAGCAGGTTCCCAAAAGGGAAGAGTTGAGGCAGATGTTTTAGGAGGTGCTAGCTAGACTAGGCCCTAGACCTGAGGCCGAACAACCTATCCATGCTTAGGTGGGAGAGTCGCATTAGCAGAATCTAGAGGAGAGGGAGAGAAAGAGGTCTCCCAAAAGGAGAGAGGTCCTAGTGGACCAGGACTCAGTTACTTTGGGGCACGTGAGAGACTTGATGAGATCCCATCCTCCTTCCTTTGATGAAATGGGTACTAGTCTTGAGGCAAAGACTTGGTTGATTAGTTTAGATCGGTGTTTTTCCATTCATCTCTATGGCAGTAACACCAAGGCCAGATGCGCCATCATGCATCTCAAGAGTTTTGCTTATATCTGGTGGCAGTTGGAGAATGAAAGGAATAGTTTGAACATTGGCACCGTGTCTTGGGATATTTTCTTGGAGAGATTTAGGGAACACTTTCTCTCACCTCAGTGGAGATAGTCTCAGGCAGATGAGTTTTATGGTTTACGCCAGTTTGGCATGTTTGTCAATCAGTTTGAGCATAGGTTTTATGAGCTCAAATAGTATGCTGGTATTGGAAATGATGAGGCGATGCTAGTTCAACACTTCTTGAAGGGTCTAAATGATTGCATCAATGGAGCAGTGAGAGTGTTTGATCCTATTTCAGTAGAGATAGTCGTGGCAAAAGCCAGGCTAGTAGAGAAGAACCTTGGTCATGCTCATGGTGGTCAGTCTAGAGTATAGATTGGGAGTGTGCCTTATAGTGGTTCCAGAGTTAGAGGGAATCAGTTTCGGACTGCTGCACCTTATAGGAGCTCTCAAGCACCCACTAAGGGTGGGAAACAACAACAAAGTTTTCAGTCGAGGCCGAAGCAGTTTCAAGGCCAACAGGGTGGAAAATCTCAGCATAAGAAGAATAGGAACTGGTAGAAGAGTAGGCAAAGTTTCCCAAGGCAATCCTCTTAATGTGCATCTCAGGCCCCTAGCAGTGGTAGCTTCTAGTAGTCCAATGGGTCGTCTAGAGGTAGAGGACTTAGTAGGGGAGCTTGCTTCTCTTGTGGTTAGTTTGGCCACATATCTGCTCAGTGCCCTCAGTATTCTCATCAGACAGGTAGTCAGAGGCCACCAGCATCAAAGCCGACAGTGGGGGATGCAAGTAGATCCCATAGAGTTTTTGTGGTGGTTGATGACCACTAGGCTGAGAACTGGGGTACAGTGATCGAGACTATAGGTGTGTTGGGTGGTATTCCTATTTGTGTACTTTTTGACTCTGGTGCTTCTAATTCTTTCATTTCTTCCTCCATTGTGGAGCAGTGAGGGCTCACGTTTGCTAAGCAGGTGGGTAGGTGGCAAGTAGAGTTGGCTACCAGTTTGCGTGTGTCCGTAGATACCCTCATTCCTAGTTGTGAGTTGGACCTAGGACCCTTTGTTACTTCAGTTAACCTTCGATTCATTCCTTTAGGGTCTTATGGAGTTGTGTTTGGGATGGATTGGCTATCATCACACAGTTCTCGTGTGGAATGTCATCAGAAGATAGTAGACTTTTTAGATGATCATGGTAGGAAAGTGGGGATTGGTGGAGTTCAAAGATCGATATCCTTACGTATGATATCCGCTATGCAACTTAAGCGGTGTATGCATCAAGGGTGTCAACTTTTTGTAGTTTCTCTTGAGGATGTGGATGAGGAAGAGAGTTAATAAATTACTCTTGATGGTCACCCTATTCTTTGAGAGTATGTTGATATGTTCCCTATGGATATTCCTAGTATGCCTCCAAAGTGGGACATAGCGTTTTGCATTGACTTGGTTCCTAGTGCGGAACCTATTTCGAGAGCTCTATATCAGATGACTACTTAAGAGTTGGGTGAGTTGTTGAAGTTGTAGATGCAGGAATTAAAGGCCAATGAGTTCATTCGTCCTAGTCTTTCTCCTTTGGGTGTGCTTGTTATCTTTGTTAAGAAGAAGGATGGTTCTCTTTGGTTATGCATTGATTACCAAAAACAGAATAAGATAACCATCAGGAATCAATATCCATTGCCTCAAATAGATGATCTTTTTTATCAGGTAAAGGGAGCAAGGGTGTTGGCATTATGTGAACCGGTATGAGGACATAATGACATTTTATGTTGTCATTGATGTCAATATGTTGCAGAGGTGTGAACTGGCATATGTGAGAATTGGTATAACACTGTGAACCGGTATTTGTGCCAAAGTGAAGTGGTGTGCTTATTCAAAGGTGAACCGGCATATGGTTATGGGAACTGCCACAGTGGCTCAACTAGTGATTTTGTACGATGAGTTAGCATGATAAAAAAGAACAAGATTGTGTTGCCACATAAGCCTTGTGTACATGAAGGATCGTGCATGAAGAAGATCTTGCCTATCTACCTTGGGAATATGAGAAGACTGTAAAAATGGAGATAACGTGTGATGGGTTATTTGTCGCCATGGAAATGGTAGAAAATGAATGATGGAGATTAATGCAACATGCTCAACGGTCAGGATTGAACCGTTTGAATTCCTTAACCTATTAGGTTTAGGGTTTAGGGTTTATGCTTCCGACCTAACTGTTTTCTATAAGGTCGATGTTGTGACTCTTTCTAGGGTTGTTGGCAAAAGTTGTGTGTGAGTATCTAAGAGCAGGGATACGTGATACTTGCCAGACCAGAAAAGAGAAGTGATACCTACAGAGTGTAAGTGCAGAAGGTGAAGAGGAGCTTAAGCGGATCTGCATTGGTATTGAGTGTTGTTACCAAATCACTGAAATACCTATTGATCTCTAACCACCTTAACAGTTGGAAAATCCCCTAACAGGGTAACCTTAACCAGCTTGCTGTAAATCCCTTAACAGGGTAACTCAAAGTTACTGAGATCTGGAAAGCTAGAGAGCTCTAGAAATCCTTTAGCTATTGAGTTCTTGAAATCCTCTAACAAGGTAACTTGTAACAAGGTTTAACCCTTAACTAGGTATTGTAGCCATCCCTTAACTGGGTGATTCCTAACAGGATCGGTTCCTAATAGAACCTATTGTATCTGTCTTTAACAGGACAAGGCTCCTAACAGAGTGGACTTCCAAAGAGTTCAACAACAAGCTTGTGGGTATTCATCCCCACCGTGGTTTTTCCTAGTTGGGTTTCCATGTGAAAAATATGTGTGTCATGTGTGATGCTTTTATCTTGTGATGCTTTGTTATTACCTATTAAGCATATGATGGTTCTGTGTTTTATGCCTGTCAAATTAAACATGGTGAACTAGCTATTGTGAAGATATGATGATAGATTACCTGTTCATACATAAGGGTGAAATGGTAGTGTAGTTCTGAGTTGAGTGGAAAGCTAAGTGAGCAACCGATTTATGATTGTTTTAGTTTTTTTGGGTTTTACTGGTTGCACTCTATTTCAAACCAGTGTCACTGTTTGCCATTCATTTGGAGTAATTGTTGTTGAACCAGTTTAAGACAGTATTTTGTCTATATTGATTCACCCCCCCCTCTCAGTACCGGTTTGGTACTATTTGCTCATCATTGAGTTATCAATTGGTATCAGAGTGTCCTCCAAGTCCTTTGTGTTATAAGCTTAACTGCTTGAGGTAAAGATCCCAGTCAAATGATGAAGAGGGAAGGTCCAAAGTTTAACAGGGAAAATTTTGGTATATGGAAAGATAGGATGAAGATATTCATCAGAAGCATGGGTGCTCAACACTGGAGCTATGTTGAGAATGTCTATGTTGCCCCTACCAGTACTCTCACTGATGACCAAAAGAGAGAGAGATACAAGAAAATGGGCAAGTCATGGAAGCCCTTATTAGTAGCCTATCTGACATTGAGTTTATTGATGTTTAGGACAAGGTAAATCCCAAAGAGGTATGGGATGCTCTTGAAAATATCTATGGTGGTGATGAACATGTAAAACAGGCTATGGAAGAAATCCTGAGGGAAGTTTGAAGATATGCGGATGGTTTAAGGTGAGACCATTCAGCAGTATGGAATAAGAATCAAAACAGTTGTTGGAGATATCAAGAGTACAAGTGGTAAAGTAGAAGATTCCACTATGGTAAGCAAAGTCCTGAGATCCCTATTGTCGGTCTATGCAATAAGGGTTGCTGCTATTCAGGAGCTGAGATCAATAGACAAGACTAAGGTATCCTTGGACTCCATCATAGCCAAGTTGACAACCTATGAACTAAATAGTTTTGATGGTAGTGTTCAAAAGACTGAATCAGCTTTTAAAGCCTCTGCAATACCATCCAGAAAAGGAAAAGAAGCTAGCACTAGTGGTGAACCTAGACAGAGCAGAGAAATGGATGATGAGGAGATTCTGATGGCATTTGAAGCTCTCCTTGCCAAGAAGCTTCCTAAAGGAACCGGTAAATACAATGGTAAGATACCTTTGAAATGCTTTTCTTGTAACCAGATAGGACATATTGCTATAAATTGTCCTAATGGCGATAACAAGGACAAACCGGAAAGGTTCAGGAAATTCAAAGGAGGAAACCAGAGAAACTATTTTGTGGCAGTTGATGAAGGTGTCACAGATGAAGAATCAGAGGATGAAGAAAATGAAGATATTGTGTTTGTTTCTATCAAAGAAGATGTGTCAGACAAGAAGGCTCTTGTCTCCCAATTTGATAATTCCAATGAGTGGATCATTGACAGTGGTTGTTCTCACCATATGACTGGTGACCAGAGCAAGTTTCTATCCTTAGAGGAGTATGATGGTGGTGTGGTTCACTTTGGCAATGATGCACCATGCATGGTCAAAGACAGAGGGTCCATCTCTCTGAATGGAAAGAGTAGTGCTGACAATGTGTACTGGGTTGGCGGTCTCAAACACAACCTTCTAAGTGTTGCCCAGCTGAATGACAATGGCCTCACTCTGGAATTCAAGAATGGAGTTTGTAGAATCAAAGGAAAAGATGGTCAATTAGTGGCCACCAGCATGTAGAACAAAGGTAACCTATTTCATCTAAATGCAAATATAAGTACATGTCTTATGGCTAAATTTAATGATAGTTGGATATGGCATAGGAGACTCTGCCATGTAAACTTTGATAACATTGTAAAGGCCAATAAGATCAAGCCAGTTAGAGGGTTGTCGGTGCTAAGAAAATTGGATAATACCTTGTGTAGAGAATGTCAATTGGGGAAAATGTCTTCCTCAACCTTTAAAGGTAAATCTTTCACTGCTGACAACTTGCTTGATCTTGTGCATACTGATTTGTGTGGTCCTATGAAAACTAGGAGTGTGCAGGGTGATAGGTACTTCATGATTCTCACTGATGACTGCTCAAGAATGATGTGGGTCACATTCTTGAAAGACAAGTCTGAAACCTTTGTAAAGTTTAAAGCTTTTAGAGAATTAGTGGAGAAGGAAAGTGGTAAAAGGATCAAGTGCCTAAGAACTGATCAAGGAGGGGAATTCACTTCCGGTGATATCAACAAGTACTATGAAGAACATGGCATCAAGAGGAAATTGTCTGCCCCCCAGACTCCACAACAGAATGGCCTAGGAAAGAGGAATAACCGAACTGTGGTTGAAGCAGCAAGAACCATGTTGATTCAAGGAAAGGTAGCTTGCACCTTTTGGAGAGAAGCGGTGAGCACTGCAGTCTACACAATGAACTGGGTACTCATCAAGAAAGGTAAGGATAAAACTCCTTATGAGTATTGGACTGGTAAGACACCTATGGTTAGCTACTTTAGAATGTTTGGTAGCAAATGTTACATCAAGAGAAGTGAACACCAGAGCAAATTTGATGCAAAATGTGATGAGGGAATATTCTTAGGATATTCCACCAAGAGAAAAGCTCTCAAGTGTTTCAACAACAAGACTTAGAGAATTGTGGAAAGCATCAAAGTAAGAGTTGATGAAACCTCTGAGAAAATGGAGGAAACCGATATTAAGCAAGCAATAAGTGAACTGGTTGCAACCTTCTGGGAACCAGTTGTCAGACAACCAAATACCAGTAATAGTGTTCCTACATCGGCAGATGCAGATGCTGATACTGATGGAGATGAGGATAAAGAAGAAAAGAAAGAGGAATCTATCAAGACCATTCCTTGGTATGTCAAGCTGAATCATGATCCTAAGCAGATCATAGGAGACAAGGATGCAGGAATCCTTACAAGAAGAAAAGTCAGAGAAAACTCATGCATGATCTCTGAACTTGAGCCTAAAACATTCAAAGAGGCACATAAGGATGAAGACTAGATCAAGGCAATGGAAGAGGAACTTGACCAAATAGAGAAAAATGGTACATGGTCCTTGGTACCCAGACCAGAGCACAAAAATGTCATTGGTACCAAATGGGTCTTCAGAAATAAGTTGAATGAGGATGGCACAGTGATTAGAAACAAAGCCAGACTGGTGTGCATAGGATATGCTCAAGAAGAAGGAGAAGACTACGGTGAAATCTTTGCTCCTATAGCCAGACTGGAAGGAGTTCATATGCTTTTAGCATATGCAACTTTTAAAGGCTTCAAAGTATATCAAATGGATGTAAAATCTGTATTCCTAAATGGTGTACTTGAAGATGAAGTGTATATAGAGCAACCAGATGGATTTTCCCTATCTGAAGATAGTGACATGGTGTGTAGGCTACATAAAGCCTTATATGGTCTAAAACAAGCACCTAGAGCATGGTATGAACGCTTGCATTCCCATCTTGTGAAGATTGGATTTGAGAGAACAAGTGAAGATAGCAATATCTACTTGAAGTCTGAAGGAGATCAGATCCTGATCTATGAGGTATTTTTTGATGACATTATCTTTGGTGGAGATGACAAGATGAGTCATGAGTTTGCAGATGAGATGAAGAAAGAGTTTGAGATGTCACTCATAGGGGAGATTAAGTTCTTCATTGGATTGCAGATCCAACAGATGAGAGATGGAATCTTTATCACTCAATCCAAGTATGTCAAAGAGGTGTTGAAGACCTTTGGCATGGAAGATAGCAAACTGGTTGGTACATCGATGGTGACCGGTTGTAAACTATCCAAAGAGGATGACTCAGCGTTGGTTGATGAGAAGGAATACCGATCAATGATTGGTAAATTGCATTATGTAGTGCATAGTAGACTGGATATTGCACATGTAGTTGGCATTACTGCAAGGTTCCAGAAAAGTCCAAGAGAATCCCACTTGGTTGCAGTCAAGCGGATTCTTAGGTATCTGAAGGGAACTGTTGACTATGGATTGTGGTATCCATATAGCAAGGACTTCAACTTGAAAGTGTTCACAGATGCTGGTTGGGCTGGTAATGTAGATGACTAGAAGAGCACAACTGGTGGTGCATTCTTCCTTGGTGGTAGACTGGTCTCCTGGATGAGTAAAAAGCAGAGTTGTATTTCTCAGTCTATAGCGGAAGCAGAGTATGTTGCGGCTTTCATGAACTACACTCAGATAATTTGGATGAAGCATGTATTGAATGGCTTCAAAGTCCCTGTATCTGAACTGGTAAGTATATTTTGTGACAATACTAGTGCCATTAATATCTCCAAGAATCCGGTTTTACATTCTAGAACCAAGCACTTTGAGCTTAAGTATCATTTCTTGAGGGAAAAGGTTTAGAACAAAGAGATTGCATTGGAGCATGTGTCCAGTAAGGAGCAATTAGCAGACATATTCACCAAGCCTCTCCCAAAGACTACATTTACACACTTAAGAGGTGAATTAGGGGTACTGCCCCTTCAAGAGGTGAGCTAAAAGAATATGCTCCACATCAGTCTGGTATTGTATAGTCAAATTTATTTTGGATTGATATGTTGAAGGATGCTACTCCTCAGGGGGAGTAGCATAATGGAATAGGGAAGCTTGTGCCTCCACTTTGGCATTGTTGTCAAAGGGGGAGAAGATGTGAAGCGGACAAGATATCTGCAGAAATTTGGGGAGAAGAAGTGAAGCAGAGAGATATCTTTGTATATTGCCATCAATGCCAAAGGTGGAGATTGTTGGCAGTATGTGAACCGGTACGAGGACATAATGACATTTTATGTTGTCATTGATGTCAATATGTTGCAGAGGTGTGAACCAGCATATGTGAGAATCGGTATAACACTGTGAACTGACATTCATGCCAAAGTGAAGTGGTGTGCTTATTCAAAGGTGAACTGGCATATGGTTATGGGAACCGACACATGGAAGCATTGAATGACTACTGGTTCATAGTCTCAACTTTAGGGTTTTCAGTTGGAGTGCTTCAAGCCTGTGTGGCTCAACTGATGACTTTGTGCAATGAGTTAGCATGATAACAAAGAACAAGATTGTGTTGCCACATAAGCTTTGTGTAAATGAAGGATTGTGCATGAAGAAGATCTTGCCTATCTACCTCGGGAATATGAGAAGACTGTAAAAATGGCAATAACGTGTGATGGGTTATCTACTGCCATGGAAATGACAGAAAATGAACGATGGAGATTAATGTAGCATGCTCAATGGTCAAGATTAAACCTTTTGAATTCCTTAACCTATTAGGTTTAGGGTTTAGGGTTTAGGGTTTATGCTTTCGACTTAACTATTTTCTATAAGGTCAATGTTGTGACTCTTTCTACGGTTGTTGGCAAAAGTTGTGTGTGAGTATCCAAGAGAAGGGATACATGATACTTTCCAGACCAGAGGAGAGAAGTGATACCTACAAAGTGTAAGTGTAGAAGGTGAAGAGGAGCTTAAGCAGATCTGCATTGGCTTTGAGTGTTGTTACCAGATCACTGAAATACCTGTTGATATCTAACCACCTCAACAGTTGGAAAATCCCCTAACAGGGTAGCCTTAACCGGCTTGTTGTAAATCCCTTAATAGGGTAACTCAAAGTTACTGAGATCTGGAAAGTTAGAGAGCTCTGGAAATCCTTTAGGTATTGAGTTCTTGAAATCCTCTAACAAGGTAACCTGTAACAAGGTTTAACCCTTAACCAGGTATTGTAGCCATCCCTTAATCAAGTGATCCCTAACAGGATCAGTTCCTAACAGAACCTATTGTATCTATCTTTAACACGACAAGGCTCCTAACAGAGGGGACTTCCAAAGAGTTCAACAACAAGCTTGTGGGTATTCATCCCCACTGTGGTTTTTCCTAGTTGGGTTTCCACGTGAAAAATATCTGTGTCATGTGTGATGCTTTTATCTTGTGATGCTTTGTTATTACCTGCTAAGCATATGATGGTTATGTGTTTTATGCCTATCAATAAAACATTTTGAACTAGCTGTTGTGAAGATATGATGATAGATTACTTGTTTATACATAAGTGTGAAATGGTAGTGTAGTTCTGAGTTGAGTGGAAAGCTAAGTGAGTAACCGGTTTATGATTGTTTTAGTTGTTCTAGGTTTTACCGGTTGCACTCTGTTTCAAACCGATGTCACTGTTTGCCAATCATTTGGAGTAATTGCTGTTGAACTGGTTTACGACTGTATTTTGTCTGTACTGATTCACCCCCCTCCTCTCAGTACTGGTTTTGTACTATTTTCTCATTATTGAGTTATCATTCCCTAATATTGATATGAAATCTAGGTATCATCAGTTGTGCATTCATGATGCAGACATTCATAGAATGACATTTCATACTCATTATGGTCACTATGAGTTCACAGTGGTGCCATTTGGGTTGCGAATGCGCCTTCAGTTTTCATGAGCCTCATGAATGGGGTTTTCCGCACCTACCTTGATCATTTTGTCCTTGTGTTCTTGGATGAAATTTTGATTTATTCTAGATCTATGGAAGAGCATGAGGGCCACTTGCGACAGGTATTGCAATTCTTGAGGGAGAATCAGCTTTATGCCAACTTGGCGAAGTGTGATTTCTTCTACTCTGAGGTGAACTATCTTGTTCATGTAGTTTCGGGAGAAGGTGTATCTATGGATCCTTCTAAGATCAAATCCATTGTAGATTGGGTAGCACTGACCAATGTTTATGAGGTTTGAAGTTCTATGGGTTTGGCCGGATATTACCGTCGCTTTGCTCAAAGTTTTTCCCAAATAGGTCACCCGATCACTTCTCTTCAGAGAAAAGGGAAGAAGATTGTTTGGTCAGAGCAGTGTGAGTAAACTTTTCATACCTTGAAGGAATTCCTTATTAGTGCTCCGATTTTGGCAGTTCCTGATCCTTCCAGAGATTTTATGTTATGCACAGATGCCTCTTTGGAAGGTATAGGAGTAGTACTTATGCAGGATGGTCATGTGGTTTCCTATGAGTCTCACAAAATCAAGTACCACGAGCTCAACTATCCAATTCATGACTTGGAGTTGGCAGTTGTAGTGCATGCATTGGTTAGATGGTGACATTTTCTGTTGGGGCCTCGATTTGAGCTGCATAGTGATCACTGTAGTTTGTAGTATACTTTCATGTAGCCGAACTTGAATGCTTGACAACGAAGATGGATGGAATTCCTCTGTGAGTATGATTTTGAGGTTTGATATATTCAGGGGAAAGAGAATGTAGTGGCAGATGCTTTGAGTCATAGGTGACATGAGGTTGCAACATTGTCCCTTGGAGTGGACTTGAGAGAGAGAATTCTTGGGATTCTTCCTCAAGACATCTGGTATTAGGATATTAGAGCTGTGACGGAGTCCAGAAGACCATTAGAGGGTAGATATTCTGGATATTATCTTGAGGCAGATGGTCTTCTTCAGAAATCTTCGATGGATCTATGTTACTCATTTAGAGGGTCTTTGTATTTTGATCATGACTAAGGCCCATTGTGCACCTTATTCAGCACACCCTGGTGTCAAGAAGATGCACACAGATCTTAGATAGATATATCATTGGGCTGGTATGAAATGTGACATTACTGATTTTGTGTTGAAGTGTTTAGAATGTCAGCGGGTGAAGGCAGAGCATCAACACCCTGCAGGGCATTTACAACCTAATTTGGTATTGGATTGAAAACGGGATATCATTTCCATGGATTTCATAGTTGGGTTGCCTGTTTCTTCATGTCATCATGATGCCATCATGTTAATTGTTGATAGATTGACCAAATTTACTCATTTTGTTCCTATTCGATCTTCTTATACAGTAGCAGTGGTGGCATGAGTTTTCTTGGAAGATGTGGTGAGGTTGCATGGGATTCCTAGGCGGATCATTTCTGATAGAGATCATGTCTTTACTTCAGCATGATTTGGGGACTCAATTGAACTTCAGTTCAACTTATCACCCAGAGATCGACGGTCAAGCTGAGCATGTGAATCGGGTCTTGGAGGACCTGCTTTGCATGTATTTTATGGACCAGCAGTTGCGCTAGGAGGAATATCTTTCCCTTGTGGATTTTTCTTATAGCAATGGATATCACACCTCCATAGGAATGTATCCCTTCCAAGCATTGTATGGTTTCCCTTGTCATAATCCTTTGATATGGGATCGGTTAGAGGATAGGGTGCGTTTAGGACTGGATATGCTTTGAGAGATGGAGCAGCAGGTTGAGCAGATTCGTGGGTATTGGGTAGTTACTCAAGATAGGTAGAAGAAGTATGTTGATGCTCATAGAGTGGATCGTCAGTTTTCAGTTGGCGACCATGTGTTCTTGATAGTGCGTCTGTGGAAGAGTGTGATCTGTTATGTAAAGGGTTTTAAGTTGGTGCCTCATTTTGTTGGCCCTTTTGAGATCCTTAAGAGGATAGGACCATTTGCCTACCGTTTTTTCTTGCTGCCAAGCCTATCCCACATCCATGATGTCTTTCATGTTTATGTTCTTCGACCTTATCATCCTTATGTGACTCATGTTCTTGATTGGAATGCTTTGCAGGTTGAGGATGGGAAGCTTTCCATGGAGCCCATGCGCATTCTTCAGCATTGGGATTTGACCCTCAGGGGTCATACCATCGACTAGGTAAGGGTCTTATGGGACCCAAATGATGAGACCTCGGCGACATGAGAGGATGCAGTGAAGATGAGAGAGCTTTATTCTTATCTGTTTTAGGCTTCCAAGAGTAAGCCTATTTATTCATAGTGTATGTCTTCATCCACTATTTCCTTATTTATGTTAAAGGTGATTTTATGGATTACTATCATGGACTGACACATTTACTTTATATGTGCGATACGTTATATACATGTATCATGTTTGCAAGTGTATGTGGTGTGAGGGGATGATTTTCCTTCACTCACTTTAGTGAGATAGGGAACGTAACGATTCTCCTTCATCGGTGTATGTGTCATGTCTTCTTTTATATATATATGTCTATTTGCACATGTGGTTCATTGATATAGGACATTGTAGGTACAAGTACCGGGTAGGTATGGGGTATCATCTCCACTTGGTTTCATAGGTCTGAGCATGCCTTATTTGTCTGATGCGAGTGGTGGAGATAGTTGGTAGACCCTATTATTGACTCATAGTCACACTCAAGTGAGTGTCGTTAGTCAGTCGTCATTTTTCCCATTTGACTCATATGCGAGTCTTGGTCCTTTGACTTTTTCATTTTGTGAGTTGTCGTGTGGTCATTTCTCGTTTTGCATGCTTCCAGTTATTTGGAAAGATTTTATTTGAGTGAACTGTGTTATTTTGTGTTGGTTTATTTAATTTAATTAATATTCCCTTGAGTTTATTAATTTAATTAAATAAATAGAGTTGTTAAATTTAAATGGTTAAATTGCATGTTATATTTGAATTTTTTCCCAAGATCTTTAGAATTGGGTGTTTTATGCATTATTTCGTAAACATAAATCTTTATTGAAAATTTCCATTGAAGAAAAAAAAAATGTTCTTTGTTATTTTTTTATTAGTGATATTATGTAGAAAATGGAATCGTTTATTTTCAAGAAAATTGTAAAAAATTAAAAATTA
This sequence comes from Cryptomeria japonica, assembly GCF_030272615.1. Lineage (NCBI taxonomy): Eukaryota > Viridiplantae > Streptophyta > Pinopsida > Cupressales > Cupressaceae > Cryptomeria > Cryptomeria japonica. The sequence continues at coordinate 765,967,345 of NC_081414.1, forward strand.
AAAAAAAAATTATTAAACCCCACGTGGCAGGTATACCCCACCATGTGGGATGGTAGCACCTGCTACCTTAGGGTAGTAGCGCTACCATTTGGTAGCGACTACTACCATATTATAGCATATATATACATACATACATACATACATACATACATATATATATATATATATATATATATATATATATATATATATATTATATTATTAATTTTTTTAGATATATTTATACATATATATAAATAATTACTTTTTTTATCAAGGCATTATTTTTATGCGGTCAATTCTGGTAAATTAGATTTATTCTGGAAGTGGGTTAAATATTTTAATATGATTCATATATTATATTTTTATATATGTTTAATATAAATTTTTATTATTTTGTTAGGATTATTTTTGAAAGACGTATTATTTAATGTGGGCTGTTTTATTCATTAAAGTTATTATGACTTTTGCTTGTTCAAATTGAAAAGAGATAAATTGATTATTTGTGATTAGTTATATTTCTAGTCTTATTAGATTAATGATGACTTGATTTTCTCTTAATTAATATGGTTGCGTTTTATTAAATTTTAATGTCGAATTGCAAATGTATATGATGTTATTAATTTCAAAAGATTGTTTGAGTACGGTCTTAGTGAATTTGGCATTCTTACAAGTGGCTTATTTTGTTGCAAATTCTTGTCAATGTTTAGTCATCATGTTGTGGTGTTCATTGTACCTCTTGATCAGGTGTTGTATTTATGACCTTGTTGTTTTAACCATATTATGTGTATTCTTTATGGTTAAGCAAGGTTTAGTAAGACTAGGTTTTTGGTCACTTGTTATTTTGTAGTGGTGTTATGGCTGTCTGTTTCACCATAGCATCCTCATAGAGTGACCATTTTTGTATAGTGTCCTTTGGGAGAGTGGCTTTCGAGTTGGGGCCGTGCCTGAAGTGGTTAGCAGGATAACCCCTCAAAACTGAGATAATAAGTGATAACCTAATAATTGATTAAGGGGTGGGTAGTTCTTAACATTAAATAAGATATTGTACCCCATGCATGGTTGAGTGCTCGTATAGACTCAAGATGTAGTGGGGAGGCTTGGAATGGCAAACTGACCACCTTGTCTTCATGAAGGGTTGGTAGGGTCCGCTTGAGACTTAGATGGAACCAGGGGTTCGGGAAATCTTACCAAGATAGCCCAGGTTGGGGGCCAGGACCTATGGAGGCCTACCTAGGGTAACCATCATAAGCTATGCGATGACACTCTCTCTTTAGGGTCACTAGTGTATTGTAATGTTGAGTTTACCTGGAGTATTGTGGAGTAACACTTGTATTATTGTCCATGTTTTGCTTATGCTTGCTTGAGGGTCTTCTGCTATCTCCTAGAACGGTGGGGTGATTCCATTTTGGGAACACATGGTCGGGTGGTAGTTCCACTTCTCATCGGATGTTTGTGTGTGTGCCTTCATGCAAGGATTGGATTCACAGATATTCTTGTGGCTCATGATTCGTGTATCATCTCATGTTGGAGATTATTGTACTTTTGAGACCTATGTGGTCATTTGTATCAATGGATTTATGTAACCTCATAATTGGAAATGATGTAAATTTTATATGTATTATTGGAAGCCATGCATTTGATGAATAATGTAATCTTAAGTTAATGAATGTTATTATCTTAGTTATCCTTATGCTTTGTGCAAATGCTTTCTTGAAAAGTAATTTATATCATAATACTTTCAATCTCTCAATGATGAAATCTATTATGTGAATATAGTTTATTGTGTTCAATAAGTAATTGATGTATAATTGGATTAAACTTTTTTTTGGAATTTAACCTTTCATTTAATTCTTTATTGGTAACCCTTTAGGAATTATTGTATTAGTCTTCTGCTTGTGTTATTAATGTGCAATGCAGTAATTAGAGCACTTAATATGAACTAAACGTTTTTTTAAAAAATTATTTCACCCTTACTTGCTTAGTTGTGTGGTTATTCCTTTGGGTTTCTTGGCAGGACATTACATTGTTGGTGGTACAAAGGTATTGCCCTCAATGACATAGGGGGAGATTGTTTGAAACCTGAGTTGTTGTATTGTGTTGTGTTGATTTCAAACTTTCTTGTGTTGTCATTGATGTCAACCTATCTTGTGTTTTCATTATATTCAACCTTTCTTGTATTGTAGATGGACTAGAAATGTGGTCTATTATGTTGTTATGTGATTTGGTAGTGATATTGAGGTATCTTTGGAAAGTTGTTATACTGGTCTGAAGAATACTTGGCAATTCTCTAATTTTTGGATTCAAGTGTTGTAGATTTTAGGACATGTCTATTTAGTTTGTTACATGTTTTACTTCAATTTATTGGTGATTATTTAATCAAAAAGTGAAGTTATGGTGTTTTGAGTTCTATGTTGTCAGTTGGATTTGTTTCTAGTTGATTATGTTAATATATCCTATCTCGATCTTAACCTTTTGGTTTGGGTATACTTTAGTGGTTGAATAATGATAGTGATATGGGTCTCACCATGGTGTGTGTAGATCTATATTATGTGTTGTGCATTGGAGAATGGTTTTGGGCTAGCGAGTTGGTGTTCTACATTGTTTATCTACACATTTTATTCTGTGCCAATCTTGGAGAATGTGTTAACTTGTGTAGTTCATTGGAATTATTTTAGAAATGTGTGTTGTGATGTATTTAGGTCCCCTCTATCTCCTAGAGTGGAGCATAATGGATGCTATTATAACTTTGTATATTTTATCTATGGTCGACCTAGTTTAGGGTTTCAATGAATTATCTCGTATATATAGAAGTGAAGATGTATAAGTTGTGTATGGGATGGATATAAAATATTGTGAATCATATTTAAATGATGCACAAGTAAATGCAGTATAGAAAAAGTATGAAATATAGTTATGAAGAACATTGAGACAAATTTTGAAGTCAGATGTGTTTGCCATTACATTACTCGCTTAACGTAGTGGTTCAAAGACAATTTCATGATCAAGAGATCTTGTTCATTTTAGTTAATTTGATATTTTTCACTTGCCAGAAGAAGGTGTGTTCCATTTGGTATTTTGTGCACCCTCATATCTTGCCCTAAAGTTGTGCACCTTAGTCTTGCAAGTCCTTCATGGGGTAGTGAGCTCCTTGTCCTTGAGCCTAAACTTCGTAATCAGTTATTCATATTGTGAGCATGACTCTCACCATAATTTTAGGTTATTTAGGGTTTTCCACAAAAATTAGGTGTTCATGTGTATGTGGTGCTTTGTGCTTTCATGTTTAATAATTATAGTAACTAATTAAGTGAGGTTTGAAGTTTAATTGATCAAAAGTAAATTTTTTTGAGGTCTAGACTGATTCACCCCTTATCAATCCTATGATGTGTTCAACAACATGAAAATTGAGTTTGTTAATAATAGATCACATTCATTTTAGATATGATAAAAAAAAATTCTCATAGATTTTTTCCCAAGACCTTATTAGTCCCTACCATGATAGGTATTATTAATAATTGATTAAAATAAGAAATATTTTTAGCTAGCCAATCATATCATTGAATTTATCTTCTTTTAAATTATTGATAATATTTTATGTAAAATATGAATATAAAAAAAACCTAGCAAAATTAGTCATTTATCCCATACCTTACTAACCTCTAATGAAAAAAAGAGTATTTTATGTTTTTTATTTAATATGGTTTTAATTTAAAGTTTGATTTTACTTTTAAAGATCAATCATATAGTTTTTTTCTTATGTAGAATAATTATACATATTATAATTTTGCATCGTATTGTATATATTTTAAGTGACATTGCATTCCTATATAAGCCAAGAAATTTAATTATTCATGTACCTATATTAAACATAAGATAACACTATTTTCCCTTATATAAGACATTTGACTCTGAAGGCAATTTAATTAATATTATAGGAGCCCCTCAATTATAAAATAGTTAAATAAAAAATTAACTCATTTTTGAAGATAAAAATATAATAAATAAAAGGCAGGGAGGATAAGGGTTGTTGAAATATCATATTCAAGTTATGAGAGAATCTAGCAATGAAATTAGTCAATTATATAATTTAAACATGAGACAAATGGTCTATATGAAAAAGAAAAAAGTTGAATAAAAAAGTTTATTCAATAATATTCATATTTGAAAAATAATAAAATGGGATGCTTGAGAGAGAGATCACATTCAATGCCTACAATATTGTGCAATACAACCCTAACAACAACAAATCCTTAATAGATTTAAAAATTGATCCTCAAAATAATGTTTGGATAAGATTTACATTATTGATATAGTTAAAGTTTTATTACAAGAATTCAATGATTAAAATATAATTAAATTTATGGGTTTCATCTCATAGTGCGATGGTTAAGTTGTGGCTATTTTTTTATGCCACCAACGTTCAAATTGCCACTAGCTATTGTGATCTTGAATTTTTTACCTCATTAATCCAATGTTCTTACATATTTGGAAACTCATGTTGATGTTGTTGGCTAATGTGTTCAAGGGATTTGGTGCCCCTATTGGGGTGCAACATTTGCAGGTCTAAATTATTTGTGTAGATGTTGAGCATTCATTTGGTAGATTGTTGGCTTGATAATGATTGTAATGTATTCATCATTTGTTGTCATTGATGAAACACTCACACACACAAACATGATTATATTGACTACCGGTGTAACTTCAATTGTTTACACTGTCAACCAGTATGTTAGAGGTTGTACTAAGAGGTTTATCTCTAACCGGTACTTTGTGTCAACCGGTATGTGCATTAGAGACAACCTGTGATTATACGAAGTTGGAATCAAGATGAAGATCAAGATGGAGATCAAGTGGAGATTCAAGGACAATGGTTCATATGTTTCACTCAAACTGGTATTTGATTGTTCCAACTGGTATTTGGTAATTTTGTGATGAGTTACTAGCACCGACTGCTTGGCGGTAATTTTTATGATGACTTATGATCACTTGTCCAAATACACTACACCTAGGAAATTGTGTTATGATTTCTTTAGGCTGACATGAAATCATAAGGTCTATATATTGACATCACAATGAATTATTTAAAAGAGAAAGTAATAGTGTTATGTTCCGTGCGAAAGGAAAAAGAGTTAAGTTGCAAAGTATGCAAAAGAGCAGTATTGAATATGCTTAGAAGGATCTGATTAAGCAAGTATTGTGATACTCAGAATAGATCAAACCATTCCTGTTGTTTTCTAACAATTACAGAAGAATCAAATCCCCTAACCCAATAAGCTCTAACAAGCTTCAAATGTATAAATCCTTCAATAGGGTGATCCATTAGTTTGGATTCAGAAATCCTCCACCGAGGTTACTCCTAATAGGGTACTACCTTTAAAAGGGTATAAGCTTCTAATCAAGATTTGGGATCTTTAATAAGATTCACTCCTAGCAGAGCACTTTGTTGACCTTAACCGGTTAGTTATCTAGTACTGCAGATAGTTAACTTGTGAGTTCCATCTCACCGTGGTTTTTACCTATTTGGGTTTTCCACGTAAAAAAACTTGTGTTATGGTGGATGCTTTAGTTTTTGTGGATGTTGTTATATGATTTTGGATTGCATGCATTGTGTTTAAAATCTTTGTTAAGTTCATCTACTAGTTAGTGTTTGAAGTATTTTTTTTTTTGGTGTCACTGATTCACCCCCCCACCCCTCTTAGTGTTTTTCAAGTCCATCAATTGGTATCAGAGCCTAACTTCTTTGAAGTCTAATCACTTAGAAGGGAGCCTTGAAACCACCATGGGGGACATGAGCTACTTCGAGATGGCTAGAGAGCTAGAAGCTAGCAGAAATGAGCTTGAAACCCTTAGGGTCAAACTGAAAGCTTCACAAGTCAAAAGGAGAGAGCTAAATGAACAACTATTAGAGATATCTAATAATAGTTCTTCAGATGAAGCCAATATGGATGCTTTAGTTGAGGAAGTTGAAAGGTTAAATGACGAGAAATTGAATCTGAGGAGAGAGCTAGAAGGTCTCACTATCTACATGAGTCAGGAACTGGAAGCCAGAAGAGCTGTTGAAGATCTTATCAAAGAAAGAGATCAAGAGATTGCAAAGATCAAGCGGGAAAATGTCACTATGCATGAGCATTTGGTTACTGAAAGAGAAGAAAAGGAGAACCTACAACTAGATCTTGAACTTGCATCATCTCTAATAGAGAACCTGTCAAAGCATAATGAGGATCTCACCAAATAGCTTACTGAAGCTAATGAGAAATTGGAGAAGTTCAATAGAAGTTCTTCCATGCTAGAAGAACAAAGTCAATCACAGAGAATGAAGGGTGATATCTCTAGACTTGGTTTTCACACATCTAAAAAAGGTGAATCCTCCGGTACAAAGAGCAACATTCCTAAGAACAAATCTGCTCCTAAGATCAATAAGTCTACCAGTAAGAAGGTCTTTAAACCTATTTGTTTTGTTTGCCATAAACGTGGTCACACTGCAAATGTTTGTAGAGACAAACCTAACAAAAATGCAAGTTGCAATACTAATGCTAGGTATGTTTCCAATAAATTTGAAGTTTATTGCTTTACATGTGGAATGTATGAGCATAGATTTGTTGAGTGTAGATATGGAGCAAACAATCTTGTACCACACATGCATCCAAGACCAAATGGTGACTAGATGAGGAACTTTGACAACCAGGTAAACCTATTGATATAACCAACATGAGTGCATCGGAAATGATGAAGATTGCAAGTGCCATGTAATCTAGAGCGCATAAGAAGAGACTAAAAGAGCAAAGGCTTGAAGCTTACACAATTCAGATTGTGGTAGATAGTTTATCTGGTCTGCTACCAGAAACATCAACAACACATCCACCGACACCTATTAGAAAAATTGACTAGTTAGTTTCAGATGCATCTGATCAAATCAAGTGACTAGAAGATGTTGCTCAACTCTATGCTAAAAAGAGTCACAAGAAGAAGTATGGAGAAAAATTAGCAAAGGATTTTGATAGTGGAAAAATGGCTTTGTCACACAATAAAGATTTGTTGATTAAAGCTATTGAAACAGGAAGAAAGTATCTTTCTTCCACCTCCAATGTTTCTTTCTGCTATTCTGACATCTCAAAAAGACAAATAGAAACAGAGCAAGAGTTGGAAAGGGTATGCAAGGCATATATCCCACTTCAGGACTCTGTAATTGCCTTTAGTAAATCTGTAGATGATTTGCATAACAAGCTGGATATCTATGATAATGAGAAGGGAAAGAGACTTTGATCTCTCAAGGAACTCAAGAGTCTACTCACATCACAAGTAGACATATTACAGAGAGCCTACTCAAATGTAGAAGCTATCTTAGCAACCCCTGAAATCTGCACACTGGACTCAATGGAAGAATTCCATACACAGCTGATGTCTACAAAAGAGTACATTGAGAACGTGTTAGCGACATGGTCAAATGCCATATCATAGTAAGAAAAACTTTAATGATATTTTTATGAGATTAGCTAATGCATGAACTTTTTTAAGTTATTGTTGTATATGTTGAACACTTTGATATAAATTCTCTCTCTCTCTCTCTCTCTCTCTCTCTCTCTCTCTCTCTCTCTCTCTCTCTCTATATATATATATATATATATATTCTTTTTCAATTTGGCATTATTGTCAAAGGGGGAGTAGAAATATATATGTGTCTTTTTGAAAATTTTGTATAATGTATGCATTAAGGTGGAGCATGTGTATATGTGTAAATTTGTTGTGTATGCACACTTAGCAGTATTACTGTAAAAAAATTCTAAGTGTTTCCATCAATGCCAAAGGGGGAGATTGTTGGCTTGATAATGATTGTAATGTATTCATCATTTGTTGTCATTGATGAAACACTCACACACGCACATGATTATATTGACTACCGGTGTAACTTCAATTGTTTACACTGTCAATCGATATGTTAGAGGTTGTACTAAGAGGTTTATCTCTAACCGGTACTTTGTTTCAACCGATATGTGCATTAGAGACAACCTGGGATTATACGAAGTCGGCATCAAGATGAAGATCAAGATGGAGTTCAAGTGGAGATTCAAGGACAATAGTTCATATGTTTTACTCAAACTGGTATTTGGTAATTTTGTGATGAGTTACTAGCACCGACTACTTGGTGGTAATTTTTGTGATGAGTTATGATCACTTGTCCAGATACACTACACCTAGGAAATTGTGTTATGATTTCTTTAGGCCCACATGAAATCATAAGGTCTATATATTGACATCACAATGAATTATTTAAAAGAGAAAGTAATAGTGTTATGTTATGTGTGAAAGGAAAAAGAGTTAAGTTGCAGAGTATGCAGAAGAGCAGTATTGAATATGTTTAGAAGGATCTGATCAAGCAAGTATGGTGCTACTAAGAAGAGATCAAACCATTCTTGTTGTTTTCTAACAATTACAGCAAAATCAAATTCCTAACCGGGTAAGCTCTAACAAGCTTCAAATGTATAAATCATTTAACAGGGTGATCCATTAGTTTCGATTCATAAATCCTCCACCGAGGTTACTCCTAACAGGGTACTACCTTTAATAGGATATAAGCTTCTAATCAAGCTTTGGGATCTTTAACAAGATTCGCTCCTAGCAGAGCACTTTGTAGACCTTAACCGGTTAGTTATCTATTACTGTAGATAGTTAACTTGTGAGTTCCATCTCACCATGGTTTTTACCTATTTGGGTTTTCCACATACAAACACTTGTGTTATGTTGGATGCTTTACTTTTTGTGGATGTTGTTATATCATTTTGGATTGCATGCATTGTGTATAAAAGCTTTGTTAAGTTCATCTACCGTTTAGTGTTTGAAGTAGTTTTATTTTTGGTGTCACTGATTCACCCTGCCCTCTCAGTACTTTTCAAGTCCATCATAGATGAGGTCTCCCAATTATGGCTCACGTAACTTAGGATAGACTAGAAATCTTGAGTATCTACATATTCTTACTATGTGTGTGTGTGTGTGTGTACACACACACACACACACACATATATATATACATATATATACATATATACACACACATATATATATATACATATATATATATACACATATATGTATATGATGCTTTGCAAAAAGGATCAGAAAATCTATTTGATGGCAACACACACAAGAGCACAAGAAACAAATGTTAGTGTTAGCAACAAAACATTATCCTAAATAGGCATATCAAGAGAGATATTAAGCATGAAATAGAAAGCATACAAACATAGAATAGATAAACTATACTCCTCCAAATGCTAATCAAGATGCTCATAGTTTCTCCTCCCTTGTTCCTCTCCTCTCCAAGTTCCACATGAGTGTAGCTCTCAGCTTTTAACACTAGCCATGGATGCCATATGGAGATTCAAGATGGTTGAATATGATAAGAAAATGATATGCAGGTGTAGATAGTGATGCTATGAAAAAGCTCTATGCTAATACCAGTATAACAACAATAATCTAATGCTTCCTCCTTTGCTTAAGGAGAAGGGTTCTATTTATAGAAGAAATTGGGAAATGAATGGTTAAGATTGTTCCTCTCCTCTCCATGTGAGACTTTCAACCCAATCCCATGTTGACAAGTGTTAGCATGAGGAGGCTTGAGAGGAGAGATAAGGAGCATTAAATGCTTGAGGGGACATGATGGTTACCCTAGGGGGTTGGGTTAGGGTTAGGTTAATGGATATTTCTTTTATCCAAGGGATAAATGAATTTGCAAGGGTTAAATAGTTACCTTAGTCAAAGAAATAAATGCTTTGAAGAGACCCATGAGTCAAAAAGATTGTTAAGTTAGAGGAAAGTCTCTAACCAAAGGTAAAAGGTGAGTTAACCATAAATGGTTATGTAAGAGCCTTTAATGGTTTGGAAGACTTTAGAGGTTAACCATTTGAAGACCTAAAGCCTTTAATGGTTATTGAAGACTTTGGATGTTTTTGAAAAGTGACTTCCTTTTATTTCGGAATGTGACAATGATTAGGATAGGATTAGGCTAATTAGAAGGAGTTAGAAGAATCTAGAAGAGATTTAGGCATGCAAGTGGATTTTGCAGGGGAATGCAAGTGGGAGGAATTTTGGGATTTTCAATTAAAATAAAATCATTTATTTCAATTAAATGGTGTAATTTGTATTTGAATAGATATTTAAATAAATATTAATTGTGGATATGAATTTTGGATTTTATTTAAATAAATCTTAATTTATTTACATGGGAAAAAGGAAGATAAAGCATTTAAATGCTTGAAAAATTTAAGGGAAACCATTAAAGGCTTAAGAAGACTCTAGAAAGAAGCCATTAAGTTTGAAGACTTTAAGGGAAACCATTAAAGGCTTAAGGAGACTCTAGAAGGAAGCCATTGAGTTTGAAGACTTTAAGGGAAACCATTAAAGGCTTGAGAAGACTCTAGAAGGAAGCCATTAAGTTTGAAGACTTTAAGGGAAGCTATTAAAGGTTTCAAGTGGGTGAGGATAAATAGGATTTTAAATAAATTATTTATTTATTTAAAATAGTTGTGCAACTTGCATTTGTAGGAAAATACAAGTGGGTGGAGGATAAAGGTGATTTAAATAAATGTTAATTTATTTAAATGTGAGAGATGAGATTTTGGGAGATTTAAATAAATATAAATTTATTTAAATGTGAGAGAAGATTTAATTAAACAGATATGATTTATTTATTTAATTAATGGTCTGAATTTGGTTAAGTGAATTAAATCAAATAAATTGAAAATTTTATTTAATTAATAGTAGAAGAGGGTTAAGATGAATTAATTAAATATTAATTTAATTAATTATTGATTGATGGTTAAATAATCAAATAAATACTAAATATTCATTTAATTAAGTGGACAGATTTATGTGACTACATTTGCCCCTCTTTGAGATGATGTAGTTTTATCGCGTTGTTTCAAAGAAAGAAAAATAGGTGTGAATAAATATGCCCCATACATGTTAATTTAGTGGGTGGTATTCCCCCTCGAGAGATTTGCCAAAATTTTTTGAAAAATTGGGCGATCTCTCGAAAAAGAACGAGAAGTGGAGGGGACGTAGAATAGAAGAAATTAGCAATAATGGTGAAAGAATGGAAGAAAATAGAGTGAATACGGAGAAATGGCAAGCTAGTGAGTACCCGTAGGTTATGCAGGAGATACTGTGCAAATGTGGTGTTGTGCTTTTGATTGATGCTATATAATTGATCAAAATGGTTGGACAATCTGGTGCAATTGGTTAAATTGCCCCGATCGAGTTAAAGCGTGACAGTTGATGTCAGATGTTTGCTTGGACAGGATAAAGTCTGAGTAAGTGAATCAGAGTGACCTATTGGTGACTTAGACAATTGATGTAATTTCTCGATGAAGTCAAGGTATAGGAAGCAAAATACTCATTGAGACTTAGACAATTGATGTAATTGTCTGTTGTGATTGTGTTGGATTGATTGAGCAATTTATAGTGTGTGTGTGTTGTGGGTTGGTTGTGATGAATCATAGCAGCCCCGTTGAGACTAGGTCATTACAATAAATGTCTGTTGTAGTCTAGGTTTGCCATAATTGATTACCTGTTGAGACCTGAAGATACTTGATCAAAGTATCTGTTGATAGTCTAGGTGTGTGTGAGTCAATGTACCTGTGCAGATAGAGTAGCTTGCTTGATTGGGTTGATGGGAAATGATGTAGGGTATGTGATGTTGATTATCAAAATGGGGAGGGTTCGATGTTAGATAGAAGAAATGGAAGACCTATGACTCATTCCTATGGAAGAAGAGGAAAATAGAGTATCCATTGTCATTACTATGTATGCATGATATGCATCTATTATGAATGTATGGATGGATGAAATGCAACGGAATGCAATATATACAAATGAGATGAAATGACAATCCATAGTGCTTTATTTTTCATCATTGAGCATGGTAGTATCAATCTTGGACAAGGCAGTAGGAACCAAGTTTGGAGCATTGTACCTGCAAACAAGCAACATAAATAAATAAAGAATATGGACCCTCCATAATGGTTCATGCATATATGGTCGAGGTATACACTGTAGTTAGCAAGCTGTAGTGATCCATGACTGTATTTTGCATAAGATCACGTAACTTAGTGAACTTCCCACGTAGACACCATTAGTACATTCCCCAGAACTTCATTGGAATAATTCGCAGAAGACATACAAACAATGCTTAGGAACCATCCCGACCACTCTAATCACTTGTGGATATCCCAGAGTAGCGTAGGAACCTGATATAAATGAATAAATAACCTACAAATCAACCAAGTACTTGATAGCTTAAATAGAATTTTCTTGTCAAAGAAAATGTCATCTTGTCTTTGTTTTGGTAAGGAAGGATGCATCCTTCTTAAGACAGTTTGTGTGTAGATGTTGATTGTTTGGTTAAAATGATAAGTGATCATCGTTTGAGTATTTTACAATGTTTGTTTGGTATCTGCTTCAATGTCTATGTACAAAAGTGTTGCCATGTTTTTGATTGATTTTTGATGTTTTCTAATGTTTTTGGATTTTGTGAGTTTTTTTTTAATGTTTTTGGAATTTTGTGAGACATTTTTTAATGTTTTTGGATTTTGTGAGACAGTTTTGAATGTTTTTTGAATTTTGTGAGACAATTTTGAATGTTTTGGGAATTTTGTGATACATTTTTGAATGTTTTTGGATTTTGTGAGATAATTTTGAATGTTTTTGGATTTTGTGATTGGTTTTGAATGAAGAACTCAATGAACCACAAGTAATGTTGAATCCACTTCCATCAAATAGGTTAAGGGCATTGCCCCCAGCTTAGACATGACTATGAAAAAGTGGGATGCAAGACGCATGAAGTACTATCCTTGATTGCAAATCAATAACAAGCCATTGTTTGATTGATGGATGAGTGGATGCAATGAATGTGATCGCAACAAGTCTAAAAGACAATGGAGCCATAACCTTTACGAGTGGGGCCTGTTTTCGAGGTTTTCACCATCACACTGACCCAAGGTGCCACCAGAGTGGTTGTTAACCATTTGGATGCATGATTTTTCTTTATTATTATTTTTTTTTTGTGTTTTTCTTCAGGACATTTATCTGAATGTTTTTGGTGTTTTCTTGGTATGTATGGGAACCTGATGCTCTGGATAGCTTATGTATAAAACCGTTTGATGTGCATGTTGTTGATCGGATCTGTTAGCAGTTCTCCTTCTGAAGTAGCCAACTGATATGCCCCAGACCCAAATATAGCAGTGATAACATAAGGACCCAGCCAATTTGATTCAAACTTTCCCTGATGTTCTCTGTTCGGTTGGTTACAAGGATTTTCCCTAAGAACAAGATCACCTACCTCAAATGTACGATGTCTAACTCGATGATTATAGCTTCTGCTCATGCGTTGCTGATAGGTTTTGAGATGGTTGTATGAAGCTTATCATTTCTCATCAAGTAGCTCTAAATCTTGGAGACGTGAGACTCTGTATGATTCACCATCAATGAGATTATGCAAGGAAACCCGTAGAGATGGTATTTCAACTTCAATAGCAAGGATGGCTTCTGTGCCATAGACCAATGAGTAAGGAGTTGCATGTGTAGGGGTTCAAATGCTAGTTCAATACACCCATAGTGCTGGATTTAATTGAACATGCCAATCACGGCTGACATCATTGACTGTCTTCTTGAGGATTCTCAATATGTTCTTGTTTGCTGCTTTGGCCTGACCATTTCCTTGTGGGTAATAGGGAGTGGAAAAGTGGTGCTAGATGTGAAACTTCTCACAAAGTTCACGGACATCCTAATTCTTCAAAGGATGACTGTTATTTGTGATGATGAACATGGGTACACCATACCGACAGATGATGTAATTAAGGATGAATGAGGCTATCTGCTTACCGATGACTTGGGTAAGTGGAACAACTTCGATCCACTTTATGAAGTATTCACTGGCTGTAATAATAAATTTGTGGCCATTGGATGAAGATGGATGGATTTTACCCACAAGGTCAAGTCCCCATTGACAAAAGGGCCATGGTGTTGTGATTGGTTGCAATTCCTATGCTAGTGCATGTATTAGGTTTCCATGAACTTGGTATTTCTTGCATTTTCTGACAAAATAATAGGAGTTTTTTCCATGGATGGCCAATAGTATCCAACACGTATGATCTTCTTGGCCAGTGAAGGACCTCTTGCATGAGTTCCACAAATTCTTTCATGTACCTCTTCCAAGGCCTTTGTTATCTCATCTTGTTCCAAACATCGAAGGAGAGTACCATCAAGACTACGTTGGTATAGGGTTTCAGCAATAATGGTATATTGAGCGATTTGGCAAATGAAATTTTTGCATTAGTTATTCGATTAGCTAGGAGGAAGTGTGTGATCACGTAGATAGGTGTAGAACTCACCATACCATGGGGATTCAGAACCAACAAGGTGACATATCATCTCAAATTTGGGGATATCATAAGCAGGAATCCAAAGTTGTTCTACCAAGAACTCATAGTGTGTTGAATTTTGTGGAAGATCTAGGAGAGATGCAATGGTAGCCATAGCGTCAGCAGCTCGATTTTGATCTCTAGGTATCTGCTCAAAGGTGATAGTAGTAAATGACATCTTTAAACTATAGACCATTTTCTTATATGGCTTGAGTTTGTCATCCTTGGTTTGATATTTATATGTGACTTATCGGATGACCAGTTGGGAGTCGCCATATATTTGTAACTCTTTCAGTTTCCATTGTATGGCTAGTCTGAGTCTGAGTCCTATAATCAAGGCCTCATACTCTACTATGTTGTTTGTGCATGGAAATGTGAGCCTATAAGACTTCAGGATGTTGTCACCTTGAGGTGTGATAAACAAGATACCTACCCCCGAGCCATGCCTAGTGTATGAACCATCAAAGTATATTTTCCATGGTTGCGCTTCTGTGATCATGAATATCTCTTCATCTGGAAAGTTGGAAACAAGAGGATGATTGCCTATGAGGGGTGCATCAGCCAACTGATCTGCAATAACTTGGCCCTTGATAGCCTTATGATCCTAATACTTGATGTCAAATTCACTTAGAATCATCACCCATTTGGCCAAGTGGCCTGTCAATGCTGCTTTACTGAGTAAGTACTTTAGTGGATCGATCTTGGTAATGAGTTGTACTTTATGTGTTAATAGATAGTGCCTCAATTTAGTGGCTGTGAAGATTACTGCTAGGCAAGCTCTCTCAATAGGTGTGTAATTGAGTTCATAGCCTACCAGTGTGCGAGAGATGTAGTAAACAACACACTCTTTCCCTTCTGCATTATGTTGAGCCAGTAGCACTCCCAATGCTGTATTAGTTGCTGATATATAGAGTAATAGAGGTTTATTCAGATCTGGTGGGACCAACAATGGTGTATTCATGAGATAATCTTTAAGCATCTGGAATGCTTGTTGGTATCTGACATCCCATTGAAAGCGGATGTTCTTTTGTAGTAGGTGTGTAAAGGGGTGACACTTATCTGCCAGTTGTGCAATGAATCTCTAAATCGATTGTAGGCACCCTTGTAATGTCCTTAGTTGACTCATGTTCTTCGGTGGTGGCATGTCCATGATTGCTTTGACCTTTGCAGGATCGACCTCAATACCTTTGCTTGAGACAATGTATCCTAGAAGCTTCCTTGAGGTTACTCCAAAGACACATTTCTTTGGGTTGAGTTGAACATGAAATTGTTCCAGTCTGTCAAAGATTTTCTCTAATATGTCTAGATGAACTTCTCTTGTTAATGATTTTGCCAATAAGTCATCAACATAATCTTCCATTATGGTATGCATCATATCATGAAAGATGGTGGTCATTGCTCTTTGATAGGTCGCTCCTGCATTCTTTAGACCAAAAGGCATTACATTCTAGCAGTATGTTCCCCATGGACATGTGAAGACCGTCTTATGTTGATCCTTTGGTGCAATCTTTATCTGATTGTACCTGGAAAAACCATCCATGAGTGAAAGCATGGCATGTCTTGTTGTTAGGTTTACGATCATGTCAATGTTTGGTAGGGGGAAGTCATCTTTAGGACATCCCTTATTCAGATCTCTAAAGTCAGTACAGATACAGATGCCCCCATTTGGTTTTTCGACAGGCACGATGTTGGATATCCAATCTGCATAATCAAGTGGTCTAATAAAACCAATGTCCAGGAGTTTTTTAAGTTCTACTTTGACTAGTATCGCAATCTGATTCATGCTGGATTCTGATTGCATTTTGCTTTGTTTGTTTTGTTGAGAGCGAGTAACAACAGGCATCTAGTAGAAGCTTTCTATGACAAAAGGAATGAACTCTTCTTCAATGTTTTTTTCAGGGGTTTGTGGTTCAAATCTGGGGATGTTGTAAGTAATGCACTTGTTAGGAAAGAATGTTGGATTGATCTTTCCTCCACGATTTATTTGTTGACTGAATGCAGATTTTTGACAGAATGCTCTAGTTTTCAAAGGTTCCTTGTCAAATTCGTTTGATTTGTTTTGAATATATAATCGTACATGATGAAGGAAAGTTTGATGAGACTTGAATAGTTGATGACTGATGTATAAAAATTTATTTCTTTTGGCAAGTTTTGATGGACTAGGTTGTTGTTTCTTCAACTTAATGTTATGATAAATATTCTTTCTTCTTAGAATATGAGGATTAGTCTTGCACAAGCGATCAATGGTTTCCTTTGAGTTGTTTTGGATTCAGTTTATCTTGTTTTGGAAACTTAAGCTTTACTTTATCAAGTGAAGGTTTAGATTCCCCCTCATGACAAAGTGTGTCAAATGATATGGAATACGAGCTTTTGCGATATGGAAACTCAGTTTGACAACTTGGAGTTTTTAGAACAAGTGTGTTTTGGGATGAAAATCCACTTGATTGAAGGACCTATTTGATATCTGTGATGAGGTTTCCTGATTTTGAGAGGATAGATATGCTTATCATGCGACCAATTTTAGACTTTGGACAACTTTTGTTTGATGAGAAACTTACTTTGGAAATAACTTTTGATACTCTATTTTTTGGTATTCTGATTTGATGAAGCTTAGGCTGATGAAAGGAGGTTTCCAAAAATGTTTTTAAAATTTTCTAATTTGACCTCTGTTTTGCCTCCTGTTTTTCTAGTTTCTATCACACACTAAAATAGAGACGCGATGTGCTATAGAAAGCTCACAATGCA